>NC_028645.1:16165712-16168278 GCF_001406875.1 Solanum pennellii | reverse complement strand
CCCCCCCCCCCTCCTTCTTTTTTTTCTTGTAATTGTTTTTATCTTATCATTTCAAAGGCGCACATCCCTTTTCACAAAAATCTTCCAAAAACTAGTCGTTTCAATTCTCTATATTTTATTTGTCCTGGTGTTGCATAGAAACTAAGTTCACCTAATCATCTAACATTAAAATCCGATGAGATTATAAGAAAAAAAAATCAATTTGCATCGGTAAAAGTTGAAGTTGAAGACCAACCAAAACGAGAAAAGGATTTGGATTTGTTTGAGAGGTCACCTGATCGGATCAAATCTACTCAAACAATTATCAATAGTGTTGATTCCAATTCAATATGCTATATCGTTTCTTCTAATAGTAGTGAGTATTTGTATTTCTGACGAGGACAAATGGGTCTCCTTTAAAAAGTAAGCCTAGTTGTTTAATTAGGCCCATTTGCTCAACTCATCTGGAGAAATTTGAAAACATAGTTGTGGAAGAAATTAATTGTATTGAGTATAATCCTTTTAAAACAACGGTACGATATCAACTTGTACATTCTTTTATGCTATAGAATTTTACAATCTTAACCTATTTTTATGACATTAAATTATTACCACATGAGTTGTGTCGTGAAATGGAGTGGGCTAGCCACTTTAAAACTCTTCCAAATTTTACAAATTATACTTGTATTCTCTTTTACGAGATACTGAGTTGTAAACTACATAGAAAAATAGCACATCACAACAACTTTTACGCTTTATTTAAGCGATAAAACTTACTGTTAAATAGAATGGGCTAACCACTTTTAAATTCTTTTAAGTGATATAATTTAGGATTTTAGCTTATTTTTATGAAATCTTAATCAAGCAATAATAAAGTTTGGGATAACAGTTTTTAACCTTTTTCAAGTATTACTGTTTACGATTGAACCTATTTTTCTGAAATCTTAATCGATCAACTAGGGCTAATCACTATTTTAACTCTTTAATGGATAAAGTGTCACTCTTACGACGAAAGTATAAAGTTTTAAAATATCCACTTTTCAGCATGAGGTAACTAGTATTAAATATACTTTGCAATGTCATACATTACTAAATAAACTCTCTACATTCATAAGGTTAGCGTACAAACTACCTTGTAAGATTAGATTGAGTATTTTGTTGTTGTTATTGTTGAAGATATATATTTATATATATATATTATATATATATATATATATATACAATTTTAAAACCCTCCTAATTGTCAAAAATCCTCTTTAATCACTCTCAGGCAAAAAATTATATCCTCTAAAAATCTCCAAATTCCTTCAAAATTCAAATTGTTACAGATCAATAAAAGACCGAATATTAAGTGTTTTTCTTGATTTCACCTCCAAAGAACCCCCTCCCTCCTTTTGTAACTGTTTTTTTCTCATCATTTCAAAGCACATATCTTTTCAAAAAAATCTTTGAAAAATCAGTCGTTTCATTTCCCTCAATTTTTATTGTCCTGGTGAAATTTCAATGGGAAAAATATTGTAGAAAAATTGAGATCACCTAATCATCCAACATTAAAATATAATGAGACTGAGAGAAAAAATATCAATTTTTCATCGGTAAAAAATTGAAGCTGAAGAACAACCAAAAAGAGAAAAGGATTTGAATTTGTTTTAGAGGTCATCTAATTTGATCTAATTTGCTCAAACAATTATCACTAGTGTTGATTCAAATTCAATTTAATATATTGTTTCTTCTGATAGTATTGAGGATTCGTATTTCTAACAGGGACAAATGATCTCCGGTAAAAGGTGAGTCTAGATCTTTAATACGGCCCATTTTCTCAACTCATTTGGAAAATTTAGAAAAGATAGTTGCGGAAGAAAGTTATCCGTTTGAGTCTAAGACTTTTAAAATAAAAATATGATTCCAACTTGTATCTTCTTTTATGTTATTGGATTTTACAGTTTTACCCTTCTTGCTGACATTAAATTATTAAACCATGAGTTGTGTAGTGAAATGGAATGGGCTAGCCACTTTAATCCTTATCCAAGCTATACAAATTTTACTTTTAGCCTCTTTTATGAGATATTGAGCAGTAAAGTACATAAAAAAATAGCACAAGATAATCACTTTTAAGTTTTTTCCAGTGGTACAATTTACTGTGAAATAGAACGAGCTGACCACTTCAAGTTCTTGAATTGATATAATTTACGACTTTAGCTTATTTTTATGAAATCTTAACCATGTAGTAATACAGTTTTGGATACCCGTTTTGAAACTCTTTCAACTAATACCTTTTACGATTTAACCCATTTTTATGAAATCCTAATCAATCAACTAGGTAGTAAAATAAATACGCTATGACTAATCACTCTTTTAGCTTGTTAATGCAAAAAAATGTCACTCTTACAATGAAAATTTCTAGTTTAAAAATATCAACTCTTCATCATGGGGCTAACTAATATTAGGTATACTTTACAATGTCATACATTATTACAATTCTATTTTTATAAGTTTAGCCGTACAAACTACTTTGTAAGAAAAGATTGAGTATTTCGTTGATGTTATTGTATAAAATTCATATATATATATATATATATATATATAT
>NC_028645.1:16147667-16165446 GCF_001406875.1 Solanum pennellii | reverse complement strand
TATATATATATATATATATATAGAGAGAGAGAGAGAGAGAGAGAGAGAGAGAGAATTACAAAATAAGAATAAAGACTTACAACAAAAAAATATTTGTAGCAAATTAAGTTAAGAAGTTTAATAGAGAAAAAAATAAAAAGAAACATATTTAAGAAAATAAATAAAATGTTGACATTATTCTTATGAGACTGATCTCTTTATATCTAGAAAAATAATTACAAAATTTGTACAGAACTCTCTGGGTTCTTGTCGACTCCTTCAATATTCTATCAAAATTCAAGAGTCTTCTTCATCTACTTTAACTATAGAATAAAAACAATAGTTTCATAATCTTGGTAAGGGATTCATGAGATAAGGAAATTGAATTCATATAGATAGAATAGAAGGAATATCAAAAGATATCTATTAGTTTTAGTTTAAATACTTGAAGGTTATGAATATGAAAATATGATAGTGATGGATATCATGAGTATAAAAGTTGAATAAGTAATTAAAAAATAATAATAAATAAATGAAGAATAAGAAAAGAAAATTAAAATTAGTAAACCATGTAGAAAGAACAACTGAAGTTCTTATGACATAACTAAGCATCAATTAATGAATCTAAATTTGTGAAGCTAGAGTCAATCTTTAATAATAATCAAGAGGACATTATCAATGTGTGTTCTCCATTTTGCAGATTTGCACAATTTAAATTATCAAATTTCGTTATTTATCATAAAGAATAATACTTTATCAATATAAATTATATTATTTATAAGAGGGGTTAAAGGAAAAAGTTATGAGAAGAGGAGAAGTAAAGCAATTTAAGTAGAGACTTTTTTTAAAAATCAAATTATGATTGTTATATACATATAGATTATAGATAATAAATATCAATAAATTAGATATTTTATTAGGAATTATTGTTAGGAAGTCTAAAATTTATTAACATTTTAATTAAATTTATACAATCAAATATTTAAATATTTTACAACAATTTAATTTATAGAAAGGATAAAACCCTAATTCATCCTTTCTATAAATTAAATTGTTGTAAAATATTTAAATATTTGATTGTATAAATTTAATTAAAATGTTAATGATTTTTAGTGTTCTACATATTAACTCGTCATTTTAGGGCATTGGCATGCGTAACTTAGGCAACACATGCTTTTTAAATGCGGTTGTGCAATCTTTTATGCACACTACTGTGTTGCTCCAGCTCCTCAAATCGATCGATAAGGTATCTCAATTTCAAAGTAAGTATCAACTTAAGATTTTTTATTTTATTCTTTATCCATTTTTATTTTCTCTTACCTTAGCTTATCATCGTTTCATGTTGCACCTTATGATTACAGATATTGTGTTTTGTGCATAATCCGAGAACTTATTGACTTTTCGACATTTTATGTGAGGTTTTTTGTCTCGGTGATGGAACTTGTCATCCAGATGAGAAGTATATCCAAACCTAATTATTTATTTATTTCCTTTTAAAGTTAACTTTAATTAATTTTTAGAGAACATTTAACTATCACTATGTAGCTTATATATCGTTGTGTTTCTTGGCATTGTGAAAATATAAGATTTTTCGTCATACTTCAATGTTAACAAACAAGAAGATGCACATGACTTCTTATAGTGCTTTCTCAATAAATTTGAAATTTGTTGTAACTATTTAGAGAGAAAACACAACATTGTGAAGGAGGCCTTTGGTGTCCGCCTTTTGAGCAAGGTAAGCATTTGGATATTTGTTCTCTCTATTTTATCTTAGCGTTGTTTGTCATGTTTTATATTTTTTTGAAATATTTTGTAAGGCTTGTACTTGAGCCAATGATCTATCAGTAACATCCTCTATACCTTCTAATGTATAGGTAAAGTTTGTGTATAGTCAATCCTCTCTAGACCCCACTTGTAAATATTTTACTTAAATTGTTAATCTACTTTTTTCAATTTCATCTCTGTTGTAGCAATTGTGGGTATTCATCTATCACACGTGATCCTCTAATCGACTTAATCTTTGAGATTGAGGACGTTCATAGTTTACCAGCCGCAATGGAGTCTTTCACTAATATAAAGAAAATTGAGTTCTCCTATGAAGGTGCAAGACACAAGGGCCATTGGAGAAGCAGCTCCTCGTTGATTATTCCCCTACTGTTGTTGTCCTACATTTGAAGCGATTAAAAAATAAGTTGCTCAAAAGGTGGAAAAGCATGTTTCATTTCCTCTAGAATCAGACATGCTTCTTTATACCAATGACATCAATAATGTGAGTATCTTAATTATATTTTGACAAACATTCTATCTTTTGTTAGTAGTAACATGATGTTGCTTCAAATTTTCCTTTTCTAAATAAGAAAAAATTAAATGCGATTTCTACGCAGTTATAGTGCATTCTTTCTCTTCAATATCTTCAAGATACTATTACAACTTTATTCGTTGTACTTCAAATGAATGGTAAAAATATGACGATGAGAAGGTACTGAAAATTGTAGAATTTCCTTATTTTGTTAGAAAGTTTGTGTGTTCATGATAACTAACTTGATATATTTTTTGATTGTCATAGGTTGATTATGTTCAAGAAGATCTTATTTTTGCAGAGCAGGCACATTTTTTTTTTTAAAGCAAAGAGGGGTACTCCATGATCTTCTTACTACATTCAAAACCACATGCCCTTCGAATGTCTAGTAACCCGACAACTTCCAACAATGCTTCAGATGAGCCAACTCTAATGCATGTATTGAACCATGTTGAGGATAATGATTCCATGGTAAACTCATCTCCTGCATTGACTTATTCAAGAATCCAAGTTATTATTTGCTAAATATTGGCCATATGAATATTGTACTATTTGAAAATTCGTAAGTTTTGTACATTGTTATTGTCGTTGAGTTCACTATTTACATATCACAATCTACCTAAAATAACCCCTATCTCTACTAGGTAGAGGTAAGATATGTATACACTCTACAATGAGTTTTTTTATTGTTCTTGTTAACTTGCACAAATTCAACCTTCTTTGTTTTTCGTAGTAAGATATATATTGAAACAAAATTATCAGAAATCGGATCATCTTCCACTCAGAAGACATATCTTCTTTCAACTACAATCAAATTGTGTTCACATACCAACTAATTGTGTTTTTTATAGCATTAGCAGATTAGGTTTATTTTGAAGAGCAATTGCAATACGTTGAAACAAAGCATGGGGAAGAATTTGTGGATGTATTGAACTGTGGCTCACATGAAACGTATGTGAATGAAAAGAAGAGGAAGCTGGAAAATTGAAGATTTTTTGTGTTGGCAGGTTTCCTCCTCTGATGGCGCGAGTAGGAGCAGAAACAAAATAATTTGATCTCATAAAATAGTCTTTTTGATAAAATTCTTAATTTTGATATATGAATTCAAAATTTCGTGTTTTTTAATTCAACGAAAGAAATAGTATCTTATTAGATTTTTGATGAATTATTTAAGCAACCAAAATATGTTTTTGACATCTTTCTCTTGGCCATATAAAATAAAATAGAAGTTACTATCTCGCTATATAGATTTTTGGCTAGAAACTTTGTTCTTTCAAACATTTAATCTAGGGAGGGCAACGATGCAATTAATAATAAGTATGACATAGTCCTCCAAATTCCAATTATTGGGGGGCCTCAAATTTTTACAAAGAACAAAATTATGGTAAAGATATAATTAATAGCTAAAAAAGTGTTGAACATAGTAAATTGCAAATTATTTTCTGCTAGCTCATTTAAAGTTTCAAACACTACAACAATCATAATAAATGAATGATCAAGATATCAATAGCTTAGAGTATGAATTTATGCTTCTAACTCTTGTATTTATTAAAAAATTTCAACTTATTACTTATAGAGAACTATGCTAACAATTCATATAATGATATACTAGTGAAAGGATATTTTCACCTTGAATTAAAAAATTTTTACCTAACATGAATAATTGAAAAGGAACATCAAAGAAGTCATTTATATTTAAAAAATTAAGTTCTTCTTTGCTTCTAAAATATCTAACAAAAAATTATGTTTTAATAAATACATATAAAAGGTTTTTAGTTTTAATTTAGGCTACAACTTATGTTGAGTTGTCCTTGACTGAATATTTAACGATTGATTTTTGGAAGATTTTGCAGGAACATAGCATGGACATACCAAAAGTCCTAATTATTAGCTTACATGATTTTTATTCACCGACAGCTGCTCAGACTCCCTCCAACAACAAATCAAAAGGTATACTAAGCCAAAGAGAGAGAGATGCAATTTAAAGAAGACAACAAGAACCAGTAACAACAATAACCAACATCAACAAGATGAAACTCAAAACACATCACAACAGAGCTTAACTAGCACAAGTGACAACAAACTCACTAACGAAACTACAACAAAAATATCTCAAAATTAAAACCATCTCTCGCAACAACCATTACAATTTAAAGTAGTAAACAACAGGGGAAAAATACACAAAATTAGGTATAGAATCTAAAAGGACACAATAAGTGACAAAAATAAAGCACAAAATGAACTTTGATAGATTCAATATGATAAAATAACTTCAGACTATTAACAGAGAATGTGAAATACAAAATACCTTTGAAAAACCAAATCATGAGCTGATCCTAAAGAATGTGGATGATTTTTGCCTCTTACAGCTTGTGCTCTACTTGCATCAATAAGTGAAGCAAGCTTAGATCCAAGACACCCTGGTATGCCTTAAAAATTCAATCCAGGGTTGTTTTGCAACAATTTAGTGAATAAATGTTGCATTTCTTTTCTCAATTCTTCCCTTAGAGAAGTGATTTCACTGGCATGTTATTGTTTTAGATTGTTAATTTCCTCATCTTTCTTCAAAAAACTTGTTGTTACTGATTTACAGTAGCACCTAAGTCGACAGGCTGCTCCTTTCAAAACACTGCCGTAAATGCATCATCACCTGTTTCCCCTTAATTTTGGCGATTCTGAAGTTGATCCTGTTGAATAAAATTGACATCCATAGTGAACTGTGAGTACTATTTCATTTCCACCCTATGATAGCGACATCGACTAAGAATTGAGACTTCCTCGCACAACAACAAGACGAAGAAAATGAGAAAGAACAGTAAGACATACGTGATAAAATTCAATGGAGTCAAACTCCTCCACAATACATAAAATTTAAGTCTGAATCAATTTCAGTACTATTACTCTTTAAAAGACATACTATTGCAACTTGGGTATCTGTCTGGATTTCCTTTCCCGTCTTGGTACGAGTTGCTATAAACATTTCAGGCTTTGATGGTTCTTCATTGTTGTCTTTGGCTGCACAATACAAATTATATCAAAAGAAATTTTAAAAATATCATATTGTTCTAATAAAATACAAAAAATGAAATTCAGAGTTTTGAAGAAATATTATCTAAGTATTACCAATGCCACGCGTACAATTGCAAAATTAATAGGTCTCGTTCGATGCCTCCACTTTTATTTTTTCCTCTTTTGAGAATTCATCTAGCATGTGGCCTATTATAAAAAAAGAGATAATTTAATTGATAAAAAAAATGTTTTGAAATTCATCTCGCATATGGCCTATTATAAAAAAAAGAGATAATTTAATTGATAAAAAAAATATATATGATGCAAAATATGTGGACTAGTAGAAATGCATTATTTTAGCCTTACATGAATAGTTGTGTGTAACCAATACTCGATCAGCTGGCGGAATTGATTTTCTTGAATGTCATCAGGACGCTTTTCTAGCATATCCTCAAGGGTACTGTTTTTGTCAAAAAGTTTCTTTTTAATTTTTTGTTTGTGTCGCCTCCAAGCATAACGAAGACCAGTCATCACCCACTTCTTTCGTTCTACTGGAATTAGAAATTTGGACTATCCAAAATAAAATATATTTAGCTTCAGTAAGTAAAAAAAATAAAAATATGCAATATCAAGAGTGATTTTTCTACGTTGATATATTCTAACATGCACTTTTTAGTATCCTTTTGCACCACATGCCAACTAATGTACATAGAGGTGATGAATCTAGGATTCCTTGCAATTGTTCCTATAAAGTTGCTTAGTTGTGACACTATCTCATTAGTTGGTCCGACTGCTTGTCCTTTATCAAATGTCACTTCCTTTCTTTCTTCCAAATTTCTTGCGTGACTATTCTTACATGTCGTTTGTCCTCAAACTTTTTTTGACTTTGATATTTCTAGATTGATGTAACAGACAGGAAATTAGATATTTCTTTTATAACGAGTACTAAATCTTACCAGGTTTAAGACATACCTTTTGTACTACAATCAATGTTAATTTCCTCTTGGACATCACATTCATGTCCACCAAGTTCTTCTTGATCCACAATATCATCCAATCCTTTGTTGTGTTAATTATTTATAGGAGTATGCACATCAGCTGTTGTGTGGTTATCACATTTTGTTTCATCATCTATGCGTATCCCTTGATTTTTTAGAAACTGATCAAGAGTACTAGCTGGTATGACCGGCTTCCTCTTTACCTGCTTGCACTTTTTTAGATGAAGAATATCATGTTCATTGTGTATTGGTTGCTTATCAAGAAATTGACCAATATTGGTGAATGGTCGAACCAACTTCCCCTCCACCTGTTTGAAGTTCAGTAGATCCTTAATATCTTGTTGTGCCTCTCCATTACCTAGTGTTATCCCATTCACATGTACTGAAGCAGCAACACCTTTCAAGAATGATGCTTGGAACCTAGAGTCATTCATAGGAAGTTTAATTCCTTTCTCTTCAATGGACTCTTCAGATGAAATAACCTCTGTTTAGTTTGTCCTTTCCCTGCAGTCATATGTGAGGTTCTAACCTCCTCAGAATTCTTTATTTTATGTGGTATTGGTGTCTGCTGTTTCTTAGGTCTATCGTTGTGTTCATTTGCATGTTGTTCTCTCTTAATCTTCAATTTGTTGGCTAATTCAGCACTTGATCGGTATTGCATATCAATATCTAGATTCTTCAATGGACTTTGAGCTTTGTTTGGATTAGAATCCTTTTTCTTTTGTGTTGTTGATTGCTTCATTGTTCTCCAACAGTAATTTAACCTACAAAATAATAATTAATTAGATAATAAGAATAAAGTTTCCTAGGATTACGAAGGTTGCTTATTAGTGGGAAGGAATTATGGCCATACTACGGTCACATATTCCTACTCCATATTTAGATGTAGTGAACTTGAAATCACCTTAAATGGGTTGGATTAACTGTAATATTGATGGAGCGAGCAAAGGAAATCCACACCAATGTTCCTATTATTTGTGTATCACAAACCACACTGGCCATCTACTTCATGCAGAAGCGCAAAGTATATGAGTGACTTCCAACAAAGTATCAGCTCACTATTTCAGTTACAAAAATGCAGAATGCAAAGAAATGACATGGGAAACTAAAAGTAAGTTTTTACTTCTTACTGCTCCAAGTTTAATTTTAGAAAATAGACTCAAATATGTAATCAAACTTTAAATAGTGTCTGCCTGATTTAGAGAACAAGGGTAAGCTTTAATAGTGTCTGGTTGGAGGCCTTAAACTTGGGAAAGTAAATTTGATAAGATCATGCTAGAAATCTGTCAATGAAAGAATAAGAGACGGCTACTGTCAAGCCACACCCCAAAAAAGGAGTAAAGCACATCAAATATTAAATTTTGGTGAATTTGGAATGACATTCAACTTCCAATAGAAACATTTGAAAAGTTCACATCATACAAGCAGATAAAAGGTAAATAACAGAATAAGTAAAGCTCTCTGCATTTATTTGATGATAAAAAAATTGCTGCCTATTCAGAGTACAGGGCTGAGCTTGTAATAATAATCTTCAAAGTTTGAAAGCTCAATTTAGCTCAGTATGAGAATATTGAACTAAAATTACTAATATATACTTAAAAATGTACTATAGAAACAACGAAATGACTTCTTGGAACTTCAAGACATATAGTCAAAAACAAGAAAATTGTTCCAGCAATCACATACAAGACAGAACCCTTGTGCTTAGCAAATGAACAAACCATGAACAAGCTATTTTGGGAGCAAAGCATGAACAAGCTAATCTAAGTTATGAGAATGAACAAAAAGGGATACATGCACCGACAAAACATAAGACTAAAGTAAACAGAATCGCAGTATTAACGAGTGTTGAACTAAGAGACCATGAGAATAAAATTTGGGAGCAGGTCACCTCTTTTTCGTCTTAAAATAATGAAAACCAGGGAAATAGAAATCAAACACCACCACAATGTTGGAGGAGAGAAGAATACTCACAAAGATCCTCACAGTTGGAGTACTGGATTCATTACCTTCCTAAACTCATACATCCAAATGGGGTAGTACACCTTCAAATAAAATGGAAACTTCAATTGGGAATTGAAAAATATGAAGGAGAAGAGAAGAGTGGTAAAAACCTTTAGAGCTGACTAACTTCAAAAAGTGTACCAGCAATGCTAGAGAGTTTTCTATCGTGCCTCTAATCTTTAAAACCTAAAAAAATAAGTAATTATATAAGTATTTATATAACAATCACAATTCATATATACAAATCAGAAAGCAAATTGATAATTGTACCATAAATACTTCAGAGATTACTAACCTTTAGTCATATATATTTGTGTCAATAAGCAATTCTAAGCTAGAATTGCAGGTTGTTCAACAATCGGACGCATGAAAAGAGCAAAAAGAATACTTAACCATTGTATTGATCTAATCTTCAATTTCACAAATTAAATATTTTAATATGTTTCTAACAAAAAAACAGTTAAATAACAAAAAAAGAAAGTGAGCACTATATGGTCATTACAAAAATAAGGAAACTCATGGTGCGTCATCTTCAAACTCTTCTTCTGACTCATCTTCAAGCTCATCTTTAGACTCAACTTCAGACTCATCTTCATAGTCATTTTCAGACTCATCTTCAAACTCATTAGCAGATTCATCTTCAAAATCTCTTCCTCGACTTCAAGTTGTTGAGCAGTGAAATCTTCCAAAGGCACATCAATAATTTTTTCTGGTACATCACTTCTTGTTAAGAGAACCTCACCATTATATTATGGTATAGATGGTCCCATCAAATGTTTAGATGGCTCTCTTTCGTAACATTGTGGGAGATTAGATTCAACTTGATCACCCATGTTAAATAAGTCTCTCGAAACAGTCTTGATAACTTAATGTCTATCTTGATCATATGGATGTTGCACATAAAAGCATTGGTGTACTTGAGATCCAAGCACAAATGGCTCTTCTTGAGAGCATCTCTTGTTAAAATAGACATAAGTAAGGCCACAAGTATCATTTTCAACCTCATACCAATTACACTTAAATAGAACAACCTTAAAATGACCATAGTAGCCTAACCCAACAATATCAACTATTCTACCATAATAAGTCAGATATGCAGCAATCAGATTTTTATCCTTTTAGCTTACAAAGCTTGTAGTTGAGGCAACTAGAGTAACACCACTATTTTTTGTTTTACGCCTTGCATCATGCTGCCTAAACTGGAATCTATATCCATTGATGAGATACACAGAATATCTTTTTCTAAACGAATTTGGTTCTCTAGACAATTGTTTTTTATCAAATCAGGTACATCCTCTTGGAAAGCGAGAGTTTCAAACCATTGAGAGAAGTTTTGACAATGATTCTTAGCCTTACTCCATTTAGATCTTCGTGGCTGATTATTAACCTCTTGCTTAAGCTCTCTATACAACACATGTATTTTTTTTGTTAAAATAACATATAAATTAAGTTAAAAATTAGTTAGACAAAAATAATACTATATTCAAACAAATGTACCTAATATATTCTTGAATCTCGTCACAATTTTCCAATAAGTATGCATGTGCTTTACTTAATGTCTTGTTATCTAAAATGAATGGATCACTTTTCTTTGCTCCTAAACGAACGCCTCTGTTACAAAACAAATTCATAATTTCTGCATCAGTTGGTTCACATTCATCATTATTTCGGGCTCTTCTGTAAAATTTTGTATGCACACCCCTATGCATATATTTGGAGAACAAATTCATACAATCTATTCCCACCCGTGTCTCTTCTATGCAACCTTTTGGATAACGTCTATTGCGGATGTATGATTTGAATGTACCCATTTCTCTTTCAGTAGAATACATCCATCGATTTTGAGCAGGACCTCCTAATCTCACTTCATTTGCCAAATGAATAGGCAAATGGATCATTATATAAAAAAAATGAAGGAGGAAAAATTCGCTCTAACTGATTTATTGTTTCTATCATCTCAACTTCTAAGCAATCCAGTTCCTCCAATGTGATTTCTTTTTTAGACAAACGACAGAAGAAGGAACTAAGACGAATCAAAGGAATAGCCACATGATCTGGAAGAATGCTTTTCATTGGTATTGGAAGAAAGTAATGTAACACGAAATTAGCATCATGGGTTTTATAATTGGACACTTTTCTTTCATCCATATGCACACACCTAGATATATTGGAGGCACTACCATCATAAAGCTTGACTGTCTTTAAAACTCAACAAAAAATTGATTTCTCTCCATTTGTCATTGAGAAGCATGCTTTTGAAAACTTTGTTCTTTTATTGTCTTCTGCATCTTTTAAATGAAGGTTCTTCCTGATTCCCATGTCTTTCAAATCATACCTGGCTTTTGCATGATCCTTTGTTTTGCCAGAAATATCCAAAAGAGTTCCAAGTATCTATCTACTATGTTCTTCTGTATGTACATTACATCAAGGTTGTGGCGTAACAAGTTGTGCTGCCAATACGGTAATTAAAAAAAGATTGACCTTTTTTCCATGGGCCATCATTTGATCTTTTTCTCTTCTTTCAAAACACATTTTTCAAAATCTTGCAAGCTATTAAGAATATTTGTTCCTTTTAAGAAAGGTGGAGGAGGCCTAAATTCAGTTTTTTCATTGAAAGATCTTTTGTTAGATCTCCATGGATGATCCATCGGTAGAAAAACACGATTAATCATATAACACATTGTCCGACTATGTTTAAGATATTGAGAATTAATGTCGTAGTTACAACAAGGGCAAGCAAACTTTCCCTTTGTACTCCAACCAGATAACATAGCATATGCAGGGAAGTCATTGATTGTCCACATAAGAGTTGCACGCATTGGAAAAGTTTGATTTCTTGAAGCATAAAATGTTTCAACCCCAGAATCCCACAATAATTTTAGCTCATCTATCAATGGTTGTAAGTAAATGTCAATGTCATTTCCAGGTGATCGTAGCCCAGTTATAAGTAAAGAAAGTATAGAATATTCAGATTTCATGCACATCCAAGGGGGTAGATTATACACCAATAACATAACTGACCATGTGCTATGTGATATACTCATGATTCAAAATGGATAGAACCTATCACTTGACTAGCCCAAGCCTCACATTGCGATTATCTAGTGCGAAATCTGGATGCAACCTATCAAAATCTTTCCATGCTAGACCATTAGCATGATTCCTTAACTTTCCATCTTTAGTATGCTCCTCGTTATGCCACCTCAAAAAATCTGCCGTCTTTGAGCACAGAAATAAACTTTTAAGTCTAGGAGTTAATGGAATGTGTCTCAAAGTCTTTGATGACACTCGATGTTGTTTTTTTGAAGGCTCAAGCTCACTATCAACCTCAATAGATTTGACATATCGTAAAGCTCCACAAGTATGACAAAATTCATCATCTTTATGATCATTCCTGAACAACATGCAATCATTGGGACATGCAGCAATTTTCTCATAATCAAGACCGAGATTGATAACCATAGACTTGGTTTTATTATAGGACGGAGGAATTTTAGACTCAGTCATCGCCTCTGATAATTACTCTAATCTCCATCAATGCAAACATTTCAATAAATATAAACGAAGTGTGAATGATAATGTAGAGAATCCAGTACAACAAGGATATAATTCTTGGTTTGCCTCTTCAACCAAGTTATAAAATTTCTTGGCATCTTCCTTTGGACCATCATACACTCCTTTAGCCTGTGCAACATCTCCAAATTGATCATTCAACAACCCATCTATATCATCATGCGAGAAATCCATATCATCGTCAGCATTCAACTTGATATCCCATTCCCCGTGAATTATCCATCTAGTATAGCATTTAACGAATCCATAGCATATAAGATGATCATACACTACATTCCTTCAAGTCCAACGAATATTACAACATTTTACACATGGACACTGAATTTCCTCTTCTTGAGGATCTCCATACCAGTAAGCAAAATCTGGAAATGATTCAACGCCATCAATATACTCTTTGCTATACCTTGGTAAATCCATCCAATCCTTGGATGGGATATGTGAATTCCTATAAGAAGATATAAATATTTAATCATCAGTAACAATCATTAAATACTTCACAAATCATATGATATAAAAGCATTTAATTAGTTAATTTAAAGGTTAAATTGTATCATTTTAATAAAAATGTATATGACTTTCACATTTCCTTAAGTTAATTCTTAATTAAAATATAGATGATTTGATGCCAAATGCGCATACCTTTTTATTTATTTTTGTTGATACATGAAATATAATTGGTAAAATTAGTATTGTTGATTTAAACATTTTTTATTTGATAGCACAATTTTATATTATATAACAGTAGTAAAAAATTAACATGCAACACACGTTGTCCGAAACTAGTAAGCTTTAAGAGTCACAAGTAAGTTATCAGAGTCCTCTGTTATAAGATGATAAAAGTTTCTTACCTAGTAATGAAAATTTTGCTATGCCAAATCAATCCTTGAATTCTCCACAAATGTTTTAAAATGCTGATGATACTTATAAGGAAAAAATAAAAAAAAAAGTAGGATAGACACAATTAAGAAAGAAAGTAAATAAATAAAATTCAAAGAAAACATACATGGTAAGCTTACTGAAAATCAATAGTAACAAGAGAAAAATGACTCAGAATAGCCGTTGGAATCGCAGAAGCTCTGAATTACCAACAAATTGAATGTCGAAGGTACGTTAACCACAGAGATGTCAAATCATCAAACAATCTTCTCAATGATGGTTTCTAACCACATGTGTCATTTTCAATCAAATATATAAATTTGTGATTATCTTATGATTAATTTAATTATATACATATATTTTATCTTATCAGTAGGTAATTAGTACATCAGAAGTATTGTGAATTTGGTGAGAAACAGTGAACATAGTCAGTTTTAGAAAGATATTTGGCTAGGAAACACTCCTTTAATGAATGTTTTCCCAAACATTATCCAGATTACATCTTATTCGGACTCAACCATGTCAAAGTACAGGGAAGAAAATATGTGGAAACTAATCCTAAGAAGAAATATTAATGACTGGCAGTTTGAAGAGGATTGTGGCTACCATTAAGACTAGTGCAATCAACAGTCGATGCAGGGTCAATCTTATCTGGAGACATAGCAGGGATGGATCCTACTCACTTAAAGCATGCTACCTTCAACAAAGCTCTAAAAAGACCTTAACTGATCAATGTCCATGGAAATTAATCTGGAGAACTAAGTTGCCACCTAAATTTATTTGTTTCAGTTGGATTATTCTAAAATACTCTTGATTGAAACAGAAAAATTTGTTTCCGTTTGGTTACCAATAAAGTAGGATGTTTAATTACTCTTTTTGGTTGGGTTAATCTATTTCCTGTACTTAGTGTCGATTCTTACCTAGAATTTATCATCACTGTTGTCAACTGTTTGCTTGACACAGAAAAATGTTTCTTTTGTAATATGTGCATCTGCTTGATGCTTTGTTAAGGAAATATTTCTTACTTCACAAAAAAATATGTCTATGCAGACGTGTCTTATGGGCATATCTGTCTAAAGTGGGAAGAAACACAGACTCCTATGAGCATATCTGACATGTACAGTGGGGAAGAAACACAGACTAGAACAATCCACACAATAATTCTGAAAATTATAGACACCAACAAAATGGTCTCAAACTATTCTAATCTTCCCTGAGATGAGCAGTTAAGCAATCAAAAAGTTTAAGTCTGTTATCAAAAGTAAAATCAAGTCTTCAAACCACAGTGTTCACTAGCAACCTAACTAATCTTATTGAAATAATTATATTATAGTCTAACAAACAACATAAGAAGTACAAATAATCATATAACATAAGCATATATATGATAACACAAAGATATAACGATGACACCAATAGAAACCAAAATTATATGGTCATCGCCTAGTACACATATAATAACTCCATACTTAAAGTATTCATCTTTTGAAAAAGACAGAACTTGGTCAAAATCTCAAGATCCAATAATTTCAAACAAAATCAAACTTTGATACTTAAACATCCTATAAATAAAATAAGGTCTCTTCCCCCTGAAGCTCAAAAGAAATCCCACTTTGTGAAGCATGACAGAACCATTGAAGTTGGTAGGTAGGAGAAACATAAAGTCAATGAGGAAAAAATCTCTTGACCATAGATTGTCTTTACAGTTCTATTTACTTCTATTCTATGTGGAAGACTTGACATGTAATGAAATTGTAAAGTTACAAGCTATTTTCTCATCTGTTGCATCTAACTCATCAAATAGTACAGACTTTAGTATGATACAAAATTTTCTCTCCATTTGTTTGCACTGACTTCTCCTAGTTATTCTATAACTTAGATGAAGGAAGCCTCACTTTCAACAATATCCAAAACTCAACAGGTTGTCCATACTACAAAAACAAATCTTCTACTTCTATTATGTTATTGCTAGTAACAGTTAGTAGAAAAGACTCTCACAAGTTATTGCTCCCTCTCCACCCATTCTAGACTTGAAAAATATATCCTATATCTCCTATCGCTAATGTATATGATTTGTTTTCTATATAGTTCAACTAAAACTACAAATCAAGTATAACAAATTTATACTACGAGGTGATCCCAAAACAACTAAGCAATATTGAACTAATGTTTCTGATCTATACTTGAAAAATGCACTAGACAAACAACAAAATGACTTCTAGACACTTCAAGACATGTAGTCAAAAAAAGAAAAATTTTACCAGCAAATAGCTACATGACATAATCAATGTGGTTAACAAAGGAACAAACCAAGCCTAAGATGAGCACAACCATGAACTCAGGAAGATTAAAAAAGACCAAAATAACAGTGACACTAAAACATACATTAAAACCTTTTGAAATTCTTGTAGAGTAGCTACTTACACTGGGCAAAATCTATATTAGGGACAAAATATCATAGGTATACCCAGCTTCAACACTTCAGTTCTTCGAAGAAAGACGACTTAGCTACAACTCAGTTCTTTCAGATACTTTTGACTTAGCTTCAGCTTCTACATTCAACATTCAAGAGAAAAAATTAGTCTGTCAAAGATAATCTGCCCATTTCTACGTAAATACAACTACAAGCTAAACTCCCCAAATCAAAAAATTCATATAAACAACACAAGTCATAAAAACCCTAACTTTAATTTTTGACTGACACACAAGAATATCAAAATCTTAGAGCTATAATTTTGACTTTTGAAGATAAAATCTCTTACCTGATAAACTCTATTCCAACAACACTAAAACATTAAGACATGAGGCAAGTTGATTTGTGAAGCATTTTCTTTCAATTTTCAAAAGGAAATCTGATGGAACAACAGTTTACCCAAGAATCTTTTAAGAAAATCGTCTTCTTCAGTTCTCCAATCTTGAACAACGAAGCTCTGAAAGGAAAATTGTCTTCTTCAGTTCGTCTTTAGAGAATTCGCATACTCTTCGATTCTTCAGCTAAAAATGGTATTCTTCAGTTGATGTTTGACAGAAATGTGACGAAAATCAATTTCTTCCGTTCTTCTATCCTCTTCTACAGTTCTTGCAAATGGGTTCTTCAGTTCTGGATTAAAACGTGTTTTTCAGCTGAAAGTGATAGCTTAAGTTGAAGTTTTAGGAATGTTGTCTTTTTTATTTTTTTAATGTTTTATTCTTTTTAGTGTTTCTTTATTGTTTTATTTTTTTGGCCAAATAAAAATGGGAGGGATATCAAATTTTAATGTTAAAATGTTGGAGGGAATGCAAAATTTTAGGGAAAACACTAAGGCCACATTTTTAATGTGTTGTATTAACAATTATAAAAATAACACACTTTAAAAGTGTGGTCATTTATGTAAATAGTTGTTGCTGCCAACTATAACAACACTTATAAAGTGTAGCTTATCCCATTAAAGAGTACACTTTAGAAGTGTTGCTAATATCAGTGTAGCTAAAAGTCAAAATCTTTGGCTACACTTTAAAAGTGTTCCAAAAAGTATGATAGGCAATACTTTATAAGAGTTGTCCAGATTAAGTGTGGTCGTAGACCTAAAATGGTGTAGTGAGAGTTCGAGAGGATGTATTTTATTGCTTGAAAGTGATTATAGAGGCTTTTGACAGGTAGTAGAGTTATGATATAAATGTATATATGAATTTTCTACAATAAAAACAAAATTCACAATCTAATATTACAAGGTAGTCTGTTCGGCTAACCTAATGAAAGTAGATATCTTTTTTAGTAATGTATGACATTGCAAAGTAAACTTAATATTAGTTAGCATCATGTTGAAAAGTGGATATTTTTAAACATGAAACATTCGTCGTAAGAGTGACATTTTGTCCATTAACGTGCTAAAAGAGTGATTAGCCCTACCGTATTTATTTTACTACCTAGTTATCTATTAGCATTTCATTAAAATAGGTTCAATCGTAAAAGGTATTAGTTTAAAGAGGTTAAAATGATTATCCCAAACTATATTACTATATGATTAAGATTTCATATAAATAAGCTAAAATTGTAATTATATGACTTAAAATAATTTAAAAGTGGTTAGCCCATTCTATTTCACAGTAAATTGTATCACTTGAAATAAGCTTAAAAGTGGTTATCTTGTGCTATTTTTCTATGTAGTTTACCAGTTAATATCCCATAATTAAATGTATAATTTGTAAAATTTGGAAGTGCTTTAAAGTGGCTAGCCAACTACATTTCACAACACAACTCATGGTGTAATAATTTATTGTCATAAAAATAAAAGTATAAAATTCTATAGCATAAAAGAAGATACAATTTGGAATCATACTGTTATTTTAAAATGCTTATACTCATTAGGATTACCTTCTTCCGCAACCATCTTTTCAAAATTTTCTAGTTGAGTTGAGCAAATGGGCCCAATTAAAGATTTAGACTCACCTTTTAAAGGTGACCACTTGTCCCCGTCAGAAATAGAAATACCCACTACTATGAGAAGAAACAATATAGCAAATTGTATTTGAATCAACACTATTGATAATTGTTTGAGCAGATTTGATCCGATCTGGTGACCTATCAAACAAATCGAAATCCTTTTCTCGTTTTGGTTGTTCTTCAACTTCAAAATTTATCAATGAAATATTGATATATTTTCTCTCAATCTCATCGGATTTTAATGTTGGATAATTAGGTGACTGAATTTCTCTGCAATATTTTTTCCCATTGAAATTTCACAAGGACAATAAAAATAGAGAGAAATTAAACGACTGATTTTTGGAAGATTTTTTTTTGAAAATGGATGTGCTTTGAAATGATGAGAAAAAATACAGTATAAAAAAGGGACATGGGGGAGGGGGTCTTTGGAGGTGAGATCAAGAAAAATAGTTAATCTTGGGTTTTTTTTTTATTTGTAATGATTTGAATTTTGTATGAATATGGAGATTTTGGAGGATGTATTTTTTGCTTGAAAGTGATTATAGAGGTTTTTTTTACAGGTAGGAGGGTTTTAAAATGGGATATATATATAAATAAATATATATATATATATATATA
>NC_028645.1:16119047-16147201 GCF_001406875.1 Solanum pennellii | reverse complement strand
TATATATATATATATATATATATATATATATATATGTTTGTTTCGTAATCTTATTGTGAATATGTACTTGAATACATTAGCTTTGTGAAAGGGGAAGGCTCAAGTCTAGAGTGATTGTTAGATAATTTGAGGCAAATAGATTTCTAAACCCTTGTTAAGCGTATGAAATTCATTTATTTTTTATGGTATATGATTGGGAGTAATGGGAATTGTGATGGGTTGACTTGTTTATGTTGAGTAATTTTAATGATGAAAAAGGGTAATAAAAAGGTAATGTGATAAATTGTTGGTTCATGATGTTAGAGAATAATTTGAAGGCTTATTACTTATTTGTTGATGTTGTATCACGGTTTTATGGTTGTGAACTATGCCTTGTTATGAAAATGGTCATCTCCTCATTATTTGTGTGAACATGTCATTTGCATTATTCTGAGGCATAGCTGTGACAGGTGTTATGTGCATTGAGAAAGAAAAATAAATTAAAGAGGATGTACCATTTCGAGGGACGTACTGCGCGACGCGGTGGATTCTATTTTTTGAGGGACGTATGGCACGCGGCGAAGGATACTATATATATCGATGGATGTATCACGCGCCGTGATGGTTACTATTATCGAGGGTCGTATCGCACGCCGCATTGGATGCATGGACAAACTTGTCCCCATGGGTCCGGGACTGAGAGACAGTGGGTGTGTATCAGTAGATCAGACATGCATCACTATACTGACATTGAATTTCATTGCATTGCACTTCTTTACTATTGGTGAACTTGATCTTGCGTGTTATATTCATCTTGTGAGTGCCTTTTTGTGAAATCTGAGGACATATAATTTGTTAAAGTGTTGTTGTTGAGGATATGTAATTTGATAAAGTGTTATTGTTGAGGATATGTAATTTTTAAAGTGGTTTTGATTCGGATATGTAATTTGTTGAAGTGTTGTTGTTGAGCTCTGTGCTATGTAAACCTTGAGCTGTTAGGTTGTGTCGGTGTTATACATGTTGTAGTTTTGGAGGTTCGAATTGGGTGTAAGGAGAACACATATTATGTTTCCTTAACTAGTGTTTAGAGGTTTAATTATTGAGTACCGTGTGGTTTGGTACTCACCCCTTTCTTCTACAATTTTTTGTTAGGTTACTAGCCTGTACTTTTGTGATATATTCTCTTCTTTTCTGAGGCTTCTTAGATGATTTGAGAGGTAGTTGTTTTCGTCTCAGCAAACATTCTTACTCTTGTTTATTATCTTGTTCTACTCTAGAAATAATGTCATATGAGACTTGTATTTTATTTTGATTCAATTACAATACTTTAGAGGCTTGTACATGTGACAACCAGATTTTGGGGGTATTTCTGAGTTTACAAAAAAATTCCCGCAGTTTATTGTAAAGGTTAAGTTTTAGGGTTACTTGTCTTGGTGGGATATATGTATATGTATGTATGTATGTATGTATGTTTGTATGTATGTCTTTTCTACAAAAGCAACAACAAAATTCTCAACGTAATATTATAACGTAATTTGTATGGCTAACCTTATGAAAGTAGAGAGGTTATTTAGTAATTTATGACATTGAAAAGTGTACTTAATATTATTTAGCCCCATGCTAAAAAGTGGATATTTTTAAACTTGAAACTTTCACCTTAAGGGTGACATTTAATAAAAAAAACAAGCTAAAAGAGTGATTATCCCTACCATATTGATTTTACTACCTAGTTGATTGATTAGGATTTATAAAAATAGGTTCAATCATAAAGGTATTATTTGAAAGAGGTTAAAAACGATTATCCCAAACTATATTAGTGCATGATTAAGATTTCATAAAAATAATCTAAAATCGTAAATTATATCACCTAACAGAATTTAAAGGTGGTTAGCCCATTTTTTTACGCCTCGAGCCTACATTATAGGAGAAACCGGCACATGAAGACCATTGATGGTCCCCAAGAAAACCCCTGGCCTGACTTACATAACTCAACGAAAGACTAAACTCAACTTACCGAAGAATTAAAACATGTTCGAAACAAATACTTCATAAACTCTGGCCAAAATGACACTTAAGTCTCAACAAGGTAAACAACTTCAACTGAAATACTACTATCTACGAAGCCTCTAAACTAACTAACGAGGGATGTTGGGACAGACCCCACAACATCCTAAAATCGAAACTAGTATATCAATGAAAATGATGTCCTTCAGAATGCAAGGAGGCTCACAACTGACGCTGGAGCTTGGTCTGGATCAACCAAGCGCTGCGTGCTGATCCTGGGTACCTGCGTCTGCATCATAAAACGATGAAGGCCAACAGACATCAGTACATTAATGTACGAGTATGCGATTTGGAATGCGAAAAACAAATATAAGCTTGAAGTGAAGTGAGGATGAACTTACCTTGACTCTGTTCAACTCATAAGATAACAACTCAACATAAAGCAATGCGAACATATGCAATCTATATATATATAAAACTTGTAATATAGTGTAAACTGATAGTTCATTAAAGATAAAACAATAATAAACTCAACTTTACTTATATAAAAAAGTAATATAACTTTGGTGGGAGATTCCCTAACCGATAACCACCACTATGAGCCTAAGTGGTGATACAACATCTTGCCCATGCTGCCAGTACTGTCATATACTTTGCCATCAGTATATGACCTTACTTTGCATAGTGGATCCACTATAAACTTACGTGATCATCTAAAAAGTATGATCCATCAATTCCCATGATGGCTTCATGGTTTTAATGGAGACTTGAGTTTATATGAACTCTCATCCCCACATCGGTGCTCAATAATACTCCCTAAACTTACTTTTGCTCATACATTGAATAAAAATTTCTCTTCTTTGGGTTGAGATAATTTGCTGAACCCCTTTAGCTTGAAAAGCTCCTTTCAAAATCAATATTCCCTTTTAGTACAAAACTCTTTTGGAACTCTCAGTTCCCTTTTTAGTCAATGTGAAACATTTGTAAACCATTAGGGAATACTTAGTTCCCGTATACCTTTCGAGAAATGAACTCGACTCTTTTTCATCACTTAAATTGTACCTTTAGCCTTAAAACAAAGTAAAAATAATTTTGTAAGACTCTTTATAAACTTTAAGAAATCACTTTGAGTTGTATCTTAACTTTCAAACTTTGACTCTTAACTTCTTTGACTTTGATCATAGATTCCCTTGAATTGGATTATGAATTCAAGGATCATGATATCATGTTCAAGGATGATTTAATGATGTTTACATGTGCTCTAGAGTTTTGGAAACAACTAAGAATTAAGGTCACATCACTTAGAAACTAGTACAAAAAAATTGGGAAAGAACAGGGTCTCCAAGGGTCGGAGCGCTCTGAGGGGCGCGGAGTGCTAGAGCCGGATGGACAATGTCTGTTATCAGGCACTCTGGCTGGTGCGGTGTGACAGAGCCTGATGGACAGACTCTATCCTGAGTGACTTTGGAGGCGCGGCACACCAATTCCCAAAAGACAGATTTTTTCCGACTTTCTTATTTGTTTTTCATCTCTAAACCTTCCTAAACTCCCATGGATCCCACCCCAAACACTCAGGATCCCTAATAAGCCCTTACCCAATAGTTTAGACCCGGAAACAGTCCGGAAACATTGATTAAAACTAACAGAGATCAACAACAATTCAACCAACAAGAACTTCAAACTATTCGTCAAGAATTTCAAGGTTTACTTCCAATTAACTATAAATTACGACGAATAATCATGTTAGAGGGTTGGTGAAAGAAACAACAATGAAAGATATCAAATACCTTGTTAGGGATCAAAACCGACCAAATCCACAAATCAAAATCTTGGCGTTTTTGCATCTTCTTCTTCTGTCTCCTCTTTTCTTCTTTATTTCAAAGCCCTAGATTATTTTCTAAATGGGAAAACTTATTGGTATAAGTTTAGACCCCAACTTAATACCCAAAAAAGAAATTAATAATTAATTTAGGAAAAGACCAAAACACCCTTAACAAATCCGGATTTGGAACTTTTCCCTGCGCAACAGCCCAACATTCGAAATTCATTTCTCCATCACGAACTCGGAAATTCACAAAATTGGCGTCTTTGGAAAGATCTTCCAATGATCGTAAAATCCATATAAAGAACATACCCTGAATGAACCTGAGCCAGAAGTTATGGACGTTTCACTTTTTAAATCTGGGAAATTCCCAGATTTCTCAACTTCTTTCCAAATTTGATTATTCTTATTTTTCTTAGCTTAATCTTTGTGAATTGAAGTTACGAGATGTTTCAATATCTCCCCCTTGGGAACATTCGTCATTGAATGAGAATTCGTTTACAAAGTTAAGGGTAGTAACATCATTTCAACACTCAACAATCAAAAGCAAGTAATGACATGTTTATACGAAACCTTATAAAGTGCTAAGAAGTGAATCTAGTACCTTGATATGCATTTTCTTTGGGTTCAAAGAGATGTGGATATCTCTTCTTCATATCCTGCTATACTTCCCCAAGTCTTTTCTTCAACGAACCGATTCCTCTAAAGGACCTTGATTGAAGCAACTTCCTTTGTCCTCAAGTTGAGAACTTGCCAATCAAAAATTTTAACCGGAACTTCATCATAGGATAGGTTGTCCTTAATCTCAACATTATCTATTGGTACTATCAATGAAGGATCACACAATCACTTCTTCAACATAGAAATATGAAATATCGTATGGACCGGTGCTTACTCTTGGGGTAGCTCCAACTCAAAAGCCTCATTTCCCACTCTTTTGGAGATCCTATAAGGTCCAATATATCGGGGACTAAGTTTCCCATTTTTACTAAACCTCATAACGCTCTTCATATGTGAAACCTTAAGATACACCCAATCATCTACCACAAACTCTAATGTCCTTCTTCTAACGTCTCTGTAGGACTTTTGGCGAATCTGCACTGTCTTCAACCTTTCTTGAATTACTTTAACCTTCTCTATATCTTGGTGAACTAAATTTTGTTCTATCAACCCTACTTTGACAACATCGAACCACCCAATAGGAGATCTGCACTTTCTCCTATATAAATCTTCATATGGAACCATTTGGACGATCTAATGATAACTACTGTTGTAAGCGCACTCAATGAGAGGCATGTGATCATCAAAATTTCCCTTGTATTGGATCACCAAATCTCTCAAGTTTTCTTCTAAGGTCTGGATAGTACGTTTTGTTTGTCCATCTGTCTGAGGATGAAAAGAGGTACTCAAATCCACCCTTGAACCCAAACCTTTTTGGAAAGATTTCAAGAATTGCGCAGTAAATTGTGCAGTAAATTGTGCACTCCTATATGAAATAATGGAGACTGGAACTCCATGAAGTATTACTACTTCTTGAAGTTACAACTTAGAATAATTCTCGACGGCATTGGTAGTTTTTACTGACAAGAAAAGGGCTGACCTTGTCATTCTGTTGATAATAACCCAAAGAGAATCATGTTGTCTTCACGATCTTGGCTAGCCTGTGATGAAGTCCGTATTAACCATCTCCCAATTCAATTCTGCAAGTTCTATATTATGAGCTAAACCTCAAGGCCTTTGGTGTTCCACTTTAACTTGCTGATAATTTGAACACTTGGAAACAAATTCAGCAATATCTCTCTTTAAATCATGGTACATTGTTGTGGAACTCAGATGAATGGAATATCTGGAGCTATGAGCCTCCTCCAAGATCGTCTCTTGAAGTCCATCCACATTAGGTACATATAATCTGCCTTGGTATTTCAGCACACCATCTCCCCCTTGTTCGAAAGCCAATACTCTTTGGCTGTGGACACTTGCCTTCAAAACAAGCGAAATAGGGTCTTGGTCTTGTTTCTCTTTCACCTCTGACACTGTCACATCCCAAGACCACACCCTAGAAATTAGAGCCAATCTCGGATTACAAATGGTGTACTTGACCTCTCGGAGGTCTTCTACAAGCCCTTCTATATCATTCATCGCATATATATAGTGAAAAATAGTGTGGAATTAAAACTTTTCACAAAACATATCATAGTCTTTAAAAACTCTTTCATATAAAGTCATAGGAAATTCTAAGTCTCAATCTCATCAACCATAGACACTAGAATACTTGGGACACATCTCATACACAATTTGAATATAGAAATACTTAGACTATTACAATACTTCAATAAGAAACATAAAAGACATCTGTGCCCTCGAGTCAAATGAGGATGTACTTCAAATTCTCTTGAACGATGCTACGGTCCAATTCTTGCTTCCCAAATTCTCCACACCTACCAAAAACTATAGAGATAGATAAAAGCATGGATTAGTGATACGGTCAAACTTACTTCTCAAATAAGAAGTTAAGCGGTCGTATCAAGTAAAGAACCCAACTAATGAGGTTGGGGTCGATCCCACGAGGAAAATAATCAGACTTAACTTAATTCTATTATTACTATTATTTATACAAGTATTTCCTTAGAAAAAAAATAGAAAAAGAGGTTTTTAACTCTAAATTTATGAAAATAATTAACTAAATTAAAGTAACCAATTAACACATTCGAATCTCGTAGCTTAATCAATTAATAAAAGTAACTAGGGCTTAAGTGTTCCACACAGGTTCCTAACTTGATAATTCTAACTATAACAATTCTTTCCTAGTATTTTGCATGTAAACTGATAAGTTATGTATCTCTAAATCCTTGGTCCGGCATCTAGAAAATTTTACTCCGCACCTTGGTCCGGCTACGTGTGTTGCTATACTAACCCTTACCTTTACCTCTTATTAAGCATTGTATTCGATATTTGACTAAGTTATTACCTCGTACCTACCGACACTAGCCTATTAGATAATGTACAATAAATCTATGTTGATAATTCTTTTCCTATTATCTACCTCCTTGGTCCGGCAAGTATCACTAAGGCGAGTTCTAACATTGGCCCTCCGTTAAAAAGACTTCTAAACGAAAGAATTATCAATCTATGCAAGACACCATTCTAGAATTGCTATTTTATTAAATTTTACCTCATTATCCACCCATGGTTCCCACAACCCTAGTTATGGAGTTTATTTACCCATGGTCATAATCACACTATTCATATATTTAATATTAGAATTCGTGCACTTACTTTAATGAGAAAGAATAAAATCCAGAAATTCACTTGATTAATCAACCAAAGACCCAACAATCAATTTCAAAAAAAGTGTATCAATTACTTAAATTAATCCTTGAATACTTGAACAAGAGAACTAAAGATTATCGAAAAGTCTAAGCGTCTAACCAAAAGTCTAACCCCCAAAACGAGGTTTTTCAAACTATTTATAGTAAAAACAAAAACCTAATAAAAGAAGGATTCTAATTACTGAAAATCTGTCCAAACGCGTCTGAGTCGACGGACCGTAGTGGTCACGATGGGCCATCATGGCCTCCGTCGTCCCATACTTCACAAATTCTTCTTCTGCTTTCTTCATTACCCACAACGAACAGGTATGACGGACCGCTCCAAGCACGATGGTTCGTCGATGGTCTCCGTTCCATAATACTTTAACTTCTTGGAATTTGGGTACTGGGACTAATCTCTAATCATTACGACGAACCAGCAGGACGGACCGTCGTGGCTATAACGGTCCGTCATGGACTTCCGTAATCCCACACTAGGTCAGACTTCCCCGTCTTCCTTAGAATCTTCTATCCTCACTAGGATGCCACCTATGGACCGTCACAGACTCGACGGACCGTCATAAGCTCCGTAGGTGGTCTCTTCTGCATTTCTCGCTCAAAAACTTCCGCGTTCATCTTTAGACAGATTTCCTGCAAATAACGAAAAACTTACATAAAAATCAATACAAAAAGGCTTTTGGACACACACGAAACTTAAGGAAAAAGCATTAAAAGTACCATGAAACCACGGTACACCAACACCCTCAACTTAAATTGGTTGTTTGTCCTCAAGCAACGCACTATGACTCACTACAAAATCTTTGTACAAAAGTATCCATATTTTAGTTTTCTCAATCATTTGGCTATCAATCCCGATAATTCTCATCGTGTTTATGCATGTTATCACTATTAGGCTTGAATTATGTGGAACCAAACCATGGCACAGACTCACCACACACTGACACTTATCCTCTTCAATTTCTCACCAAGGTGCTAATATTTCTGGTATTGCAACTAGTATCCTCACTTCAAAAAAAATCCTCATTTTTTACAATGATTTCAGTTTGAGTATAAGGATTAATTTTCAACACTCACTCTCAGAACAAATTCACAACTCATTCATACATATTGCATAAGCTTGCCCTTATTTTCACTGCTTTAAGTTCTCCATACAACTCTTAGGATCACGATAGGACTTTCTTAGCTTGTAACATAGGCTCAGGGTTAGGTAGGGTATATTTTGGTATACTTTTGTGACTTGTTGCCCTCCTTGACATATCAGCTAAACGTACCACCTTTTTATCGTTTTATTTCTCCCAATTTCTCAATTTTCTTTTATCCTATTGTTTTCCCTTTCTTATCCTTATATGTATGTGACTTTTCTTTTTTCTATTTTTTTAGTCACTTCTGTTTTGTTCTTTCTTTCTCTTCATTCTTTCAAACCCACTTTCCGGATTATTCCTTACAACAGCCACCCTCAACTCATGACTTGCCATGAGTCAACGTTCACAATAACCACAGTTGGGTCAGGGCCACGACAAGGTTGTTTTCTGCATTAGCCACCCTCTACTTAAGCTTTTGGCATAAACTGAGGTACACATGTCCAAGGAGGGACCAGGGCCAACACATTGTTCCCAGAGAAGATCAGTTGGGGTGAAAAAGAAAGATCTGTTTTTAGGCTCAAATCATTTGGATCAATACGGGATTAACTTCATTTGGTTTTCTGTTATTTGGGCTCAAGATTGACTATTTCCAACAAAGGCCTATGATCCTTTCCTAATTGTTCATTTTGGCTTACTTTTAGCAAGACTAACCAGGCAAGTTCTAGCTCAGTCTCAATGATGGATCATTCGAACTTTTCTCACACTCACTTGACATTCATTACATTCCCAGATTATTAGAAACCTAGTTCGAGTCTTAGATTCAAGGTTATGCAGTAGTGCATCTCTATGTCATGTTTAGAGCCACACAATTATCAATTACTATGCCGAGTCATGCATCATTTTCATATCGAGATATCATATTTGTTTTAGCCATCATGCTTCAGAGTTATACTATCTACACAAGATATAACATGTCGGTTCAACAATAAAAGTAATCAGTCTTTTGGGGAAAAAAGAACACAGGAAAGAAAACCCCGAAAGAGGATCGTGAATTGGGCTACTTAGACTTCACCCTAGCACTCACTTTCCATTTATCCCACCCCCAACAAAAAGATATGCAATTGTACCCAATGCATAAAAAACTGAAATACGAGAGTGGTAGGGGAAGCAAAGCTGAGGCGCAAAGCGCCGGCGATCAGCAAGATGGTGGGTACGGTTCCCCTGAACCCACTACCTCTGTAGTCTGGACACCCTCAGTAGTGTCCTCATCATCAGTAGCACTATCAGTCGTGCCTCCCGTTGTCTCCACATCGCTGGAGCTAGATCCCCAGAAGCTGACTCTACAACCCTAATCTTACGTGCCTCCTCATCAGCAATCAAGGCTCTCCTCGCAGCCTCCATATCATGGTGCTCCTTCTTTCTTGCTCTAGCATCATCCTCCTCTCGACCCCTGCGCTTCTTGGCATGCTCTCGAGATGGAGGTGGTGGAATCTCAGAAGTGGCGAATAAAGCAGCCAACATTGTGTCCTCAGCAGGCTCTGCCGAAGGGGCCTCAGACTTAGGCACCCTAGCCTCTAGGATCATATCAAGATCTGCTCGTAAACTCTCAACCGTAGCCTGAAGGGTCGACACGTCCACTGGAGGGGCTGGCCGGGCTAGCACGCGCAACTCAAAAGCGTCTAAGAGCTGATGAACCTCCGCGATCTTCCTCTCTATGTGTTGTGCCATCTTACGCTCCCGGCGCTCCTCTGCCTCAGCAATAGACCTCTGCATCCAAGGATGGATGTGATGAAGAAGTGTGTCAATCTAAGCCTCTAGTTTCTGGAACCTAGCAAGCGGGACCAGAGCAGGGGAAGGGGCTAAGCGAGAGGATCTTGGGGAAGTGCTACTACCCAGGATAGACTCGACCGGGGTACTATCAGTGGTTGCTGAAGTTGCCAGCGTAGCCGTTCGAGCGTGCGCTACAGTATCAGCCAGATTCTCACCAAGTGGAGGCACCTCTGGACGGGGCCCTCTGCGTGGAGCCAACTCATTGGCCTCATTCCTGATGAGGCCAATATCAACATTTTACTGCGGAGTCTTGAGTTGATCAATTTGCCAGATGGGCACACCTGCGGACCTTCATAATAAAAATATCATGCACGGAAAAGGGTAAGTAGTGGTGACCTTGAAAGCCTTCTCGTGCATGACCGCCTGAAGAAGCCAAGCGAACTCAACCTCAAACCCGACCATCATCGCTGCCATCAGAACTTCCCGATCCCATGTAACTATATTATCTACAGCCGTGGGGGGAAGGCAGTGGCGGACAATCAACCATAGAAACTTAGCCATGAAGGTCAAGTTAGCCTAAATGATGGCTCCCTTCGGCTCCATTACGCAGTCGGCAGCCTCTCCATCAATAGATAAGTGCTGGGTCATCCACCTCTTAGTGGTATCTCTCAGCGATGGCTCACGAAAGAATTGGCCATCTTTAACAATTTGTCACCGGTAGTCAAACTCGACGGTGAGAGGGGTCCAGGTGGTATCAACTTCCTCGCCGTACAGATACCGGTGGATGGATGGCAGGGAAATGTCGACCTGTATGTCGCATACTCTGACGTGCTCAAGTAGGGCATGTTTGGCGGGGGCAGCCCAGTTATCGATCTGTGATCAGAGAGTAGCCACATAAGAGGCGTAAAACTCTCGGACCAACTCCTTACTGTAGCAGCCCAAAGAACGAGCCGTCCACTCTAGCCGGTGTCTGGTGAAGAGAGTGTGGTTATCTGGCCTTGTGTGGAGACTTCTCGTAAGGACACGCCTCTCCAGTGTTAGGGTTCGTGTCATAATGCCTTTATCATTTAGAAACTTGGCATCTGAATACACTTGGTATTGCCCGTCGACACACCACCGGTTGGGCTGGTCGGCAACCGGGGCGGGAACTCCAATCGGTGGGCCTGGCATGGAATCAGGACTATCACCCTCATCAGACGAGTCAGATTGTGTAGCCGTGGCGGCTGCAGATATGTCTGCGGACCCGGAGGCTTTCTCTGACCGTGAAACTCCTAAGGAACCAGATGCTCCTTCTTCTTGTGTAACTGACCCAGAAGGTGTGCCGGTCAGTGTGCGCTCCTCATGAGACTGGGAGGCAAAGACTACGCCAGATGCCACCTTTTAGGGCGCAGCTCTAGTTGTACGTGCATCTCGTGCTGGAGTGGCAGTGCCTGGGGCCACGTACTCGGGATCATGCTCATCATCAGAGCCAATAACCAGTCAAGCAGACAGGGCGAAAGACTTTGAACGCCCACGTGCATAAACTCGATCTTGTTTCGGTTCCATTAGAGATAGTAACTGTAAAGAATCATTATTAGTAGTAGAAGGAGCAAAAAAGACAAGCAAAACCTAGACAAAATACACATAAGAGCAAACTTGTAATGACATCTCTATAATAGTAGTGAAACACGATGGACCAGGTGACGACCCGTCGTGAGTATGACGGACCGTCATGGGCTCCGTCATGTCTTAATTCAACAATATTTATTTGGAGACTCTCAGAAGGAACGTCTCTGACAGTTATGACGGATAACCAGGACGGACCATCGTGATAATGACGGTCCATTGACAATGTCCGTCGTGCGGCACTTAGAAAACATATGGAGACCCTTAGGAGAGGGGTCTCTGACCGTCATGACGGATGTGTAGGAAGGACCGTCGAAGGTACGATGGTCTGTCGAGGGTACGATGGTCCGTCGTATATGTCCGTTAGTGCACACTTAAGAAAATGGAGACCCTTAGGACAAGGGTCTCTGACAACCATGACGCTTGTGCAGGACAGACCATCGTGGTTACGATGGTCCGTCGTAGATGTCCGTCAGAGGAAACTTAGAAAAAGTATAGAGGCCCTTAGGAGAGGGGTCTCTGGCAGTAATGACGGTTGTGCAGGATGGACCATCGATGGTACGACAGTCCGTCGTATATGTCCGTTAGTGGACACTACGAAAAAAAATTGAGACCCTTAGGACAAGGGTCTCTGACAACCATGACGGTTGTGCAGGACGGACCGTCGTGGGTACAATGGTCCGTCGTAGATGTCCGCCAGAGAACACTTAGAAAAAAGTCGGAGATCCTTAGGAATAGGGTCTTTGACAACCATGACGGTTGTGTAGGACAAACCATCGTGGGTTTGACAGTCCTTCATAGATGTCAGTCAGAGGACACTTAGAAAAGGTATAGAGACACTTAGGAGAGGGGTCTCTAATTATCATGACTGTTGTGCAGGACGGACCATCGAGGGTACGACGGTCTGTCATATATGTACGTTAGTGTACACTTCAAAAAATGGAGACCCTTAGGATAAGGGTCTCTGAAAACCATGACGACTGTGAAGGACGGACCGTCGTGGGTACGAAGGTCCATCATAGATGTCCGTCAGAGGACAATTAGGAAAAGTATGGAGACCCTTAGGGGAGGGGTCTCTGACCGTCATGATGGTTGTGCAGGACGGACCATCGAGGGTACGACGGTCCGTCGTATATGTCTGTTAGTGGACACTTAGAAAAAAGTAGAGACCCTTAGGACAAGGGTCTCTGACAACCATGACGATTGTGTAGGACGAACCGTTGTAGATGGCCGTCAGAGGACACTTAGAAAAGGTTAGAGATCCTTAGGACTAGGGTCTGTGACAACCATAACAGTTGTGAAGGATGGATCGTCGTTCCCACGACGGTCCGTCGCATATGTCCATTGGTGTACACTTAGAGAAAATAAATAGTGGGGTGTTCGAATAGACCCTATGATGGTCCGTCGTGGGTACGACGGTCCATCGTCGGGGTTTCGTTTTGTCATTCAGTGACAACTGAGGATGCCAGAATCATCCTTTGTGACTCAAACGGAATACTTTATATTAACCTACATGTTTCTAACCCAAATACCTAGCAAACTAGTGATGCTAAAACACCAATTTCATGAGTTTTAACAAGGCAATTTGAGGGACTCTCAACCTATGCAAGACAAAATTGGATCAAAGAGCAAAGACCCATCAAAAAGAAATAGGCAGTAGTAATTGAAAAACAAAAATGCAGTGTAAATGGGTAGAGATCAGAGACACATACCTGAGAAGAGGAGAAAACAACCAAGTGAGGCACTCAGCTATCAAGAGCAGAAACACAACAGCAGACTCCGACCAGTAGAAAGGAGATTTTGGGATTTGGGTATTTGGGGAAGTGATGTGGATCAATTTATAGAGAAGAGAATGAAAAAGGCAGGAAGTTGGAAAGGGAGGAAATGAGAAAAAGACGGAAAGAAACGGTTTAAATGAAGTGGTGGGCAGTTTAAAAGGTTGAAACATTTAAAATTCCCCAACCGGGTTGGGTAAAGTTGCTGGTTAATGATGCAACGAGTCCCCGACGATGGTCCGTCGCGTATGCGATGGTCCATCATGGGTTGCGTCGCGGATGCCCTAATTTTGAAAATAACTCAAAAAATTACCTCACATGACGTATTCATGTGACGGTCCGTCGCAAGCGTGATGGTCCATCGATGTATCCGTCAATGCATATTGCGGAGTGATATTCTGCAGAATTTCCTGGTGATGTGCCACGTATTGGGTTGCCTCCCAACCAGCACCTGATTTAACATCCCGGCACGACTGAAGACACTTGATTATTTAGATTTCATCAAGATGGTATGCCTCGATGAATTCATTCGCCGATGCAGAATGCCCGAAATAGATTTTTATTCGTTGTCCATTCACCTTAAACCGCACACCCTCCTTGGTTTCCAACTCAACTGCTCCATGAGGGAATAGTTGGGTAATCACGTAAGGGCCAGTCCATTTGGACTTCAGCTTGCCCGGAAACAAGCGCAACCTAGAATTGTATAAGAGCACCAAATCCCCAAGTATAAACTCTCGTTTTTCAATTTTTAGGTCATGGTACTTCTTCATCTTTTCTTTGTAGAGGGCTGAGCTTTAATAAGCTTTCAGGCAAAATTCATTGAGTTCATTCAACCCAGTTAACCGTTGTTCGGCAGCTTCGTTCCAATCCATTTTCAACTTCTTCATAGCCCACATGGCTTTATACTCTAATTCAACCGGAAGATTACAAGCTCTCCCATATACAAGTTGGTATGGGTACATACCTATGGGAGTATTATACGTTGTCCGGTAGGCCCAAAGAGCATCATCAAGCCTCCTTGACCAATCCGTTCTACTAGCGTTCACTGTTTTTGACAATATCTGTTTGATCTCCCTATTTGACACTTCAACTTGCCCATTAGTGTAAGGATAGTAAGGAGTGTCCACATTATGGCGAACCCCATATTTCTCCAATAATCCCTTGAACAATTTGTTGCAAATGTGTGATCCCCCATCACTAATAATTGCCCTTGGGGTACCAAATCGAGAGAATATATATTTTTTTTCAAGAACGCAGTGACACTCTTCCCTTCATTGTTTGCGAGGGCGATAGCTTCCACCCAATTAGATACATAATCAACCGCTACTAAAATATACTTCATTCCATGAGAACTCACAAATGGACCCATAAAGTCAATACCCCAAACATCAAATAACTCAATCACAAGAATGGGGTTTAGAAGGAGCTCTTGCTTTCTTGAAATGTCGACATCTCTTTGGCATCTATCACATGCTTTGGAAAACTCATGAGCATCTTGACTAATAGTTGGACAATACTAACCACATTATAATATCTTATGAGAGTTTTGGATACCACTACGATGTCCATCAACGGGTGAGGAATGGCATGCCTCTAAAACACTCAACATCTCAACTTCTGGCACACAATGCCGAATAAGCCCATCGGCACAGCTACTATATAAGTATTGTTCATCCCAAAAGAACTTCTTCACATCGTGCATGAACTTTTTTCTTTGATGAAAGGACAAGTCCGATGGAACAATATTGCTAGCCAGATAGTTCGACAAATCTGCGAACCATGGAAAGCGAATACATGCTCATCAGGGAAAGTATCATCAATATAAGTCTTATCCCCTAACGCTCTCATAGCTTTATCTTCTAGACGGGACAAGTGATCGGCAACTTGATTTTTGGTCCCTTTTCTATCCCTCACCTAAATGTCAAATTCTTGCAGCAGTAATTACAAAATAAACAACCTCGGTTTCGCATCCTCCTTTTCCATTAAATATCTCAATGCTGAATGGTTAATATGCATTATAATTCTAGTACCTAGCAAATAGGAGCGAATTTTTTAAAAAGTAAAGACTACTAGTTACCACAAAGGTGTGGCCTTGTGGTAGAGGGGGCAAGACAAGTGGCCCATCAGAGTCTGCAATATTATCATAACCTATGTAGTATTCTTGAGGACGTGGAGCGGGATTTTGTCCGTTTTGTTTATTTTTACCACGATCATCGGGTAATAACTGACCATGAGCATCAACTGGAGCTGGGATGTTTTGGTTTGGATCATCACCATTAATTCCCAAGTTTTGATTCATATTGTGTAGTGTACGCTTTAATTTGCGGTCATAGGTAAACAAAGGTTCTCTTCCTCTCCGTGTATTTGGCATACAAGAAAGTTAGTTCTGCAAGAATAAAAAACAATAGAAAAGTAAAATTAAGAAAATATTGACTAAACTTTAGTAATAAGTTTAAGTTAATCTAAAAGATACATTCCCTGGCAGCGGCACCAAAATTTGATACGCTCAAACTTACTTCTCAAATAAGAAGTAAACCAGTCGTATCAAGTAAAGAACCCAACTAATGAGGTTGGGGTCGTTCCCACGATGAAAATAGTTCAGACTTAATTTTATTCTATTATTACTACTATTTGGTCAACTATTTCCTTAGAAAACAAAAAACAGAAAAGGGGGTTTTTAACTCTAAATTAATGAAAATAATTAACTAAATCAAAGTAACCAACTAACAGATTCAAATCTGGTAGCTTAATCAATTAATAAATGTAACTAGGGATTAAGTGTTCCCCACAGGTTCCTAACTTGATAATTCTAACTATAACAATGCTTTCCTAGTATCTTGCATGTAAAGTGATAAGTTATGTATCTCTAAATCCTTGGTCCGGCATATAGAAAATTTCACTCCGCACTTTGGTTCGGCTACGTGTGTTAATATACTAACCCTTACCTTTACCTCATATTAAGCATTGTATTCGATATTTGACTAAGTTATTACCTCGTACCAACCGACTCTAGCCTATTAGATAGTGTACACTAAATCTATGTTGATAATTCTTTTCCTACTATCTACTTCCTTGGTCTGGCAAGTAGCATTAAGGCGAGTTCTAACGTTGGACATCCGTTAAAAAGACTTCTAAATGAAAGAATTATCAATACATGCAAGACACCATTCTAGAATTGCTATTTTAGTTAGATTTTACCTCATTATTCACCCATGGTTCCCACAATCCTGGTTATAAAGTTTAGTTACCCATGGTCATAATCACACTATTCATATATTTAGTATAAGAATTCATGAACTTACTTTAATGAGAAAGAATAAAATGCAGAAATTCACTTGATTACTCAACAAAAGCACAAACAATCAATTCCAGAAAAAGTGTATCAATTACTAAAATTAATCCTTCAATACTTGAACAACAGAACTAAAGATTATTGAAAAGTCTAACAGTCTAACCAAAAGTCTAACCCCAAAAATGACTTTTTTTGAACTATTTATAATAAAAACAAAAACCTAATAAAAGAAGGATTGTAATTACTGAAAATTTGTACAAACGCGTCTGAGTCGACGGACCTCGTGACGGACCGTAGTGGTCATGACGGGCCGTCATGGCCTTTTTCGTCCCATACTTCACAAATTCTTCTGCTGCTTTCTTCATTACCCTCAACGAACAGGTATGACGGACCGTTCCAAGCACAACGGTCCATCGAGGGTCTCCGTTCCATAATATTTTAACTTCTTGGAATTTCAATACTTGGTGGGACTACTGTCTAATCGTTACGACGAACTAGCAAGACAGACCGTCGTGGATATGACGGTCCGTCATGGACTTCCGTAATCCCACACTAAGTCAGACTTCCCCATCATCCTTCAGCAGCTTCTCCCCTCACTATGATGCCACCTACGGACCGTCACAGACTCGATGGACCTTCTTAAGCTCCGTAGGTGGTCTCTTCTGCATTTCTTGCTCAAAAACTTCCGCGTTCATCTTTGGACAAATTTCCTGTAAATAAGGAGAAACTTACATAAAAATCAATACAAAAAGGCTTTTGGACACACACTAAACTTAAGGAAAAAGCATTAAAAGTACCGTGAAACCACGGTACATCAATTATCAACTTAGAAACACATAATATAACATTTAAGAAACAATTCACATTTTTTAGCCCACTTTACAGTAAGCCATATTCATTGTACAGTGAATTGCTTCACTGTAACAATGAAATATTTTACCTTTCCTTCTAACACTTCCTAGCATGTGATTATCCCATTAAAAACTACCCTAAGACTCACTAAAGCAACACAAAGAGAGACCTCCCATACAACCTCCCTAAGCATGCCTAAATGACCCTCAAGACTTACTTATAATGTGACACATACATACTTACAAAACATCAAACATATGAACACGAGATTTCCTCTACTAACGGTGATTCTAAGTCTCACTTGAGTGAGTTGTGAAGCAATCCCCCATATAATCCATTTCACACACACTTATAGACTAACTAGGATAGAATCATTCTCACTTAACACAACAACATTTAGATAATATGACATTCTCCTTCCAAAAACTATCAAAAGACTAACTTAAGTAAATCAAGAAGATTACGTCCATAATTGACCTCTTCAAGATTACCTAAGTAATATTTAGGGCTACCTAATTTTTGATCTTGTATACATATTCAATCATTTCCCTAACTGAAGTCATTCTTAAGACTCATCTAGGTAAGATGCGAAGTGACAATTCCTATGCCCCCTTCACGCGTTAACTAGACAACCCTTGACTACTCTAGATAGGTACTTATCATTTAACATACTTTCTTAACTTAAGTCATTATTTCCATTAGTTCGTTTAAGACTGATACATCACATAAAGGACATTCAAGTAATGGTCTTGGACAAGACCTAGGAACTCTCACTAACACCTTCAAAGCCTATTGTGCAATGTCTAGATAGCGTCTCATACCACCACCTGAACTTTATAGAAATTATCTAATGCTATTAGGTATCCCATATTATGAGAATAGTCAATAAACGAAATAGACCATGATAGCATGACATGGAATCCGGAGTTCTAACCTACTACGATGAGGGTGTTCTACTTGCAAATGGTAGGACATAGAGACATCCCATGTAGGCACATGGTTAAGGAATATGAAGGGCATGATTTGTAATATAGTCTCATTCTTTAACTATAACTACTTCTCGTACCACACTCACTCAGTGCTAGCCTTTGTTCTCATAGAGTAGTTTACACAGAAGGCTCATATAAAGGGGTTCCATATCAAGTTCATAATCCAATCACATTTACCCTACCTAACAAAGGTCCTCTAGGGCTACCTCAAAATGGTGACAAGAAGCTCATCATGACTTTCCTAAGGTTTGATATGATGTCGTTCTAGCCAATCAACCTTAAGTTTATCATTCCTCTACTTTGAAGGATACCATTACGACTTTCAACTTCAACAATCACAACCTTATCACTAGGCTCAAGGTTTCACATAAAAGACTCTTAACATCATTTAAGGTCTCATGTCATTCATACATACAATCCTAAGAGGCTTTAGCATCCTAAGTCAAGACATCACATATTCACATTCATATATGCATCAAGTAAGGGACACAAGTTAACCAAGACAAGAAACATCATACTTCACCTTAACACATATTACATGTCATTTTAGAAACATATTGACCCAACCATATCCTCTTTACGTAATTATATTCACTATCATATAATCATCATTATGACCATCATAGACTCATATAGTCAAGTAGGAATAACCATGTATAAACTCTAAGACTATACACGCAAAGCCATAGTCCTAGTGTAACATGATCATCTACTTAACATCAATAGAAGAACACATATAATTTCACATTACTTATCACGTAGATAGACATTATCATACTTCACGTAATCATCATAATATTTCAACTAGTTTCCCACAAGGCCATGATCATCATATTACTTGAAATAACGCCGACAAGGCCACATCAATTGCAAGTAAAGCACATAACACCCCCAAATAAGTGGACTATACCAATCAAAATATACTTGAAGTCTAGATAAAATAAAATAAAGGAAATAGGGTAGAGTACCATCACTCCATCTTCAATACGTCAATTCAATGCTAATCAATCAAATTCGATATCATAAGGCCATTACCCATGGCCATAACCAATAATTCAATGCAATTATATCAATAATCAATGAATCTAGGTTAATTCACTAAATAATCATAAATCTAACACAACTTAGATATCAATTGAATACAATTCTTATATCACTAGATAGCCCAAAGAAAACTACACTAGAATTCATAAACATTAGATCAATATAAAGTAACCCATAACTTAGTCAAAAACTAGGGTTCATCCAATTCATGAGTTCATAGTTTAAATAAGTTAGAAATCATCTAATTACTAAAAATGCAATGCATAATCAATGCTTAAAAACCATAAATGCAAGAACTCATGATAGATCATGAAATTTGTCAAGTTCAACTTTGAAAACTTTTGAAAACATCTTTGAAAGATTGGCTCCTTTATGAAGAGAGTTTCAAGGATCAAAAAACATAGCTAAATGAAGCTAAATCTTCAATTCATTTAGAATCTCCACTCAATTCTCCAATCCAAGCCCTTCCTTGAGTTTTGGCTCCAATGGAGTTCTAGGGAATTTCAATGGGATTTGGGGGTTTTGATTGGGAAGAATGAATTTTTCTAAGTGTTAAAGACTTATATGCCAACTTAAAATACCTAAATACGACTTAGGAACCGCCAATACTCTTATTTGGAAGTGGGGTGAATTTACAAGTTCACCCCTCAACTTACATTGAACTGCACACACGGAGGCAGTCCACCAACGCTTGCCAAATGACGGCTCGTCCCGTGACCAACTGACTGTCCTGTTTGACCGTGGTCTGCGACTGAGGCTGGTAATTGGCCTCTCCTCTCACATGGATAATTCACAAATGAATATACCCCACCAATCAGGCGTCGACTGATCCACTGGGAATTGATTGCCACCGTGGTTTGGGCTGTCTTGGGCAGCCTTGGGCACCTTTTTGGGTCCTTCCTCAAGGACCCTTGGATGGTCCTTGAGGATATTTTCCCGTACATTTCCAACCCAAGCATGATCGTATATGATTTTAGGACGTGTCACATGAACTTCACCCAAAATGAAAATGTAAAACTCGACGAAACATGCTTAGACACACAAGGTCGTTTCTAGGCAAACCTTTCGAACGTCATGGATGTTCTTGGACGTTTGACCTCCAAACTTCACGAAACCTTACACACTGTCTATTAAAGCCATAATAACTCATTTAAGGACCTGATAACCTCATGAATCACACAGAAATACATAGAACCACATATGAGGGACATAGGTGACTTAGTCATCGAACATCTAAGTCGTCCCTTGTCGTTTGACTTCCAATGCACCTAAACTCTTAGACACTGCCTCATTACAACATTATAGACACCATCATTACCACCATGATAGGATCTATTTCACCTAAGTCATTTTTGAGGTCTTACATTCTCCCCCACTTGGACAACATTCGTCCTCGAATGACACGTGCAACTCTACGAACACTTCCAAGAATAGAGAATAAACTAGCAGCTCATAACTATATAATATAATACATAATCAAGAAGAAAACATCAATTTTACATAGTCAAGTGATTCACCGCACAACAACAAACAAGAAGATAATTCTATGATTCATTATACTATAAAACTCACATGCTTCATTCCAAATAGAAAAAACTCATTTTTATTCCATATTATACTTATATACATCAGTTATAACCACATTAGAACAAATTTAGACCAAAGAATCAATTAGTCAAATTTTGAAAATTTTAACAGTGCGCAAACAGTACTTTACAGTGAATTGAGCAAATTTTTCAAAAATGCAACTTTTTGGCAATTAATGATAGAAACATGCTAATATGCAAGCTAACATCATCTCAACATATCTTACAACATAATAATGGCTTCATAAAACGCATAATGCAAAAAGTTAATGAAAGTCAATTTCAACAAAACTCTAAAACACTATGCACATGCAACAACTTCTAGGACGTTCTATCCCATCTACTAACCATACTCCCCTACTTAGAAGGAACTCAAATCACTAGAAAGAGAAATGCAAGGACTTACCCTCATCATCATCACCATTATCTGGCTTCTCTCCTCTAGTCCGGAGTGCATAGAAACGCCTCGTTGCTTTATCATCATCATTTAGAACACTAGGAGCAACTTTCTTACTATCTCTTCCTCTAGAAGCAATGGTACGATAATCTTTCACCTTGTTTCCTTTACCACAACCAAAGCAACTCCCAGTACCCCTTATACACTCACCACAATGCCTCTTTCAACAAGTGACACATGTAGGTTTGCCATTTTTAGAACCACCTCCTTTCTCCAATTTCACCTTAGCACTTCTACATTGTTCTTGAGTTTGAGCCCTCTTCTTAAACCTAGTTTTATCTTGGTCACTAGAACCACTCCTTTTCATGTTTCTAGACATCATCTTATGTTTAGACACTTCAATTGATTGGTCATACACCATGAGTCTAGCTAGGGTAATATCATCATGTAGCATCGTCGTACGACTTTCTTCCCTCTCTAAGTCGGCGACACCCATCACAAAATTACTCATTTCATCCCTTGGATTAGACACAAGGTATGGGGAATATCTAGATAACATTGAGAACTTCAAAGAGTATTCCTCAACGCTCATATTGTGTTGCTTGAGATTGATAAACTCCTCTACCTTAACTTCCTTCCTCTCACGGGAAAGTACTTGCGAAGAAAAGCTTTTTTAAATTCTTTCCACTCAATAGAACCCGACTCCTCCGGCCTATTATCCTTCCTTTGAGTGTACATTATTTTAGAAACATTCCTCAATTGGTACGAAGCCAACTCCACCTTCTCCGTAGATGTAACCCCTATGACACTCAAACCCTTGTACAGTCCATCTAGAAACTTTTTGGGAATCCTCTCCCACCTCAGAGCCAAGAAAGATAGGTGGATTCATCCTCACAAAGTCTCTCAACCTAGATGTCATAGTGCTATTCGCAACATTCACCCTAGGCACCATACTCAAATTTGCTTGAGTAGTCATGGCTCGAGCTAAAGCAAGCAAAGCCTCTCTAATATCACTATTACTCAACTCCGGGGGAACCACCGAAACATAATTAGCTTGACCTCCTATAGGGACTTGATCACCATGAACATCTTAACCACCTTAAGCACCTTGAGGAACTTGCTAAACTTGAGGAGTAATTTCCTCTTGCACATCATTCTCCTCAATTCTCCTAGCCGGTGTCCTCCTCGTATTCATCTTCCTAGAAACACAACAAAAAACATAAGAAAAGAGTAGTCATAACTTTTAGTCTAAGTCACGACAAAGGAGTAGAAATTAAGGCAGACTCTATCGTCCTATAGTCTCTCGCCCATTGATGTATCGCGACTCACACCGATGGTCAAGACTCTACTAGACGTGACTTGATGACACTTTTTGATTGCTAAAACTACTTTCACAACCTATGCTCTGATACCAAGATTGTCATATCCCAAGACCACACCCTAGAATTTAGGGACAATCTTGGATTTCAACTGGAGTACTTGACCTCTTGGAGGTCTTGAACAAGCCCTTACATATCATTAATCGCATATACATAGTGAAAAGTAGTGCAGAATTAAAAATTTTATGAAAACATATCATAGTCTTTCAAAACTCTTTCATATAAAGTCAAATGAAATACTAAGTCTCAATCTCATCAATCCTAGATACGAGAATACTTGGGACACGTCCCATACACAATACGAATATAGAAATACTTAGTCAATTACAATACTTCAATAAGAAGCATAAAAGATATTTGTGCCCTTGAGTCAAATGAGGACATGCTTCAACTTCTCTTGAACGATGCTACAGTCCAAGTCTTGCTTCCCAAATGCTACTCACCTATTAACAACTGTAAGATAGATAAAAGCATTGATTAGTACAATCACATGTTCTAAGTATGGCATAGTGCATGAAATCATGAAAATGTACATTTATTTGAAATATGCATCGTTTCATTTAAATATCATAATATAATCATAAAAACAACATTTATCAACTTAGAAGCGCATAAGATAACATTTACAGTAAGCCATATTCACTGTAACAGTGAAGTATTTTACCTTCCTTTCAAATACTTCCTAGAATGTGATTATCCCACTAAAAACTACCCTAAGACTCACTTATGCAACATAAAGAGAGACTGCCCATATGTCACGACCCAAAACCGAGCCGCGACTGACACCCACACTTACCCTCCTATGTGAGCGAACCAACCAATCTAAACCCTAACATTTCAATATAATATCAACAGAAAGTAATGCGGAAGACTTAAACTCATTAATAAAAACCAATTCAATAACTTCTAAAATTCAACATCTATTATTCCCCAAAATCTGGAAGTCAACACCACAAGAACATCTATGATCAAATTACTAAACTAAGAGTATTCTAAGAAGCTAAAATAAACAAAAGCTAGTCCATGCCGGAACTTCAAGGCATCAAGACATGAGGAAGAAGATCCAGTCCAAGCTAGAAGCATTAGCTCACCCTGAAATCCGGTGTAATGAAGACTGGCTAGAGTTGCGGTTGAGTTGAAGACGACGGTACGTTTGCTGCACTCCACAAATAACAAAGAAAACAAATACAAGTAGGGGTCAGTACAAAAAACGGGTACTGAGTAGATATCATCGGCCAACTCAAAATAGAAAGCAATATATCTCAGATAACATCATAAAATCAACTAATATTCTTAACAGGTGATAGCAACAAGTATAAAAATCATTTATAACATCACCGAACATATCTATGAGGACTCAAGCCTCCACACCATACTCTTTTGGGAAACATGTTCTTTAGATTGAGTATATTAGCATATTTCAAGATTCATTATCTTTATTCCTCTTGTGTCGGTACGTGACACTCCGCTCCACTACTACTATCCTGGTGTCGGAACGTGACACTCCGATCCATATACTATCCTGGTGCCGGAACGTGACACCCGATCCATATACTATCCTGGTGTCGGAACGTGACACTCCGATCCATATACTATCCTGGTGCCGGAACGTGACACCCGATCCATATACTATCCTGGTGTCGGAACGTGACACTCCGATCCATATACTATCCTGGTGCCGGAACGTGACACCCGATCCATATACTATCCTGGTGTCGGAACGTGACACTCCGATCCATATACTATCCTGGTGCCGGAACGTGACACCCGATCCATATACTATCCTGGTGTCGGAACGTGACACTCCGATCCATATACTATCCTGGTGCCGGAACGTGACACCCGATCCATATACTATCCTGGTGTCGGAACGTGACACTCCGATCCATATACTATCCTGGTGCCGGAACGTGACACCCGATCCATATACTATCCTGGTGTCGGAACGTGACACTCCGATCCATATACTATCCTGGTGCCGGAACGTGACACCCGATCCATATACTATCCTGGTGTCGGAACGTGACACTCCGATCCATATACTATCCTGGTGCCGGAACGTGACACCCGATCCATATACTATCCTGGTGTCGGAACGTGACACTCCGATCCATATACTATCCTGGTGCCGGAACGTGACACCCGATCCATATACTATCCTGGTGTCGGAACGTGACACTCCGATCCATATACTATCCTGGTGCCGGAACGTGACACCCGATCCATATACTATCCTGGTGTCGGAACGTGACACTCCGATCCATATACTATCCTGGTGCCGGAACGTGACACCCGATCCATATACTATCCTGGTGTCGGAACGTGACACTCCGATCCATATACTATCCTGGTGCCGGAACGTGACACCCGATCCATATACTATCCTGGTGTCGGAACGTGACACTCCGATCCATATACTATCCTGGTGCCGGAACGTGACACCCGATCCATATACTATCCTGGTGTCGGAACGTGACACTCCGATCCATATACTATCCTGGTGCCGGAACGTGACACCCGATCCATATACTATCCTGGTGTCGGAACGTGACACTCCGATCCATATATATATTCTATCCTGGTGCCGGAACGTGACACCCGATCCACATTTATTCTATCCTGGTGTCGGAACGTGACACTCCGATCCATATATATATTCTATCCTGGTGCCGGAACGTGACACCCGATCCACATTTATTCTATCCTGGTGTCGGAACGTGACACCCCATCCCCTAATCTCATTACTTTAGTTCATCAAGCCTTCTTTTATACCAAGGCATCATCAATAACAAAGTAAAATTAGGGTTCAAGATTCAATAGCCTCATCATGCTAGTTTCATCACAATTATATATATAAAATCACATCATGCATGCACACAATTAAGCATATAGAAGACTTTATAATACTACCCAACACATATCATTCGCTATTAAGAGTTTACTACGAATAGCATAAACCATAACCTACCTCCACCGAAGATTCGTGATCAAGCAAGCAAATTCCCCAAAGCTTGTGTTTTCTCTTCGTTCGTTTCTCTCTTTCTCGTTCGACCCTCTCTCTCTCTTTGTTCTTTCTATTTTTCTTATTCAAACCCTCTTTCTTTTACCCTAATTAGCATATAATTAAGTATAAAGATGGCAATAATATCCCACTAATTAACTCAAGGTTACCTCTTTTAACCCCCAAGTAATTAGACTTATAATCATTAACCCTCTAACTTTATAATTAAAGTAGGAATAGTCCAAAACGTCCCTTAAAACGTGTAAAGAAATCCGACTCCACCTGGGATTACGCAACCTGTGACGGCCCATCGTGCCTGCGACGGTCCGTCATGCAGGTTCGTCATGGACTCAATTTGTTTAAGGAGTCTGTGACGGCCCGTCGTGCCTACGACGGTCCGTCCTGCACTTCGTCGCCAAGTTCAGAGAGTCGATTTCAGTACCCAAATTTCAGAAGTCTAAGTCTTTTGGAACGAGACCCCCTCGACGGCCCGTCGTGTCCATGACGGTCCGTCGTGGGTTCCGTCGACTCACACAGTTTTTCCAGAAATAAAATCTGCTGCTCAAAACGACTAAACAGGTCGTTACAATAGATACCAATTTACCCATCGTTCGTCCCCGAACGATCACAAGGAGAAAAACAAGGGCGAAAAGGAGTACCTGAATCTGTAAACAGGTGTGGGTATCTTTCTTGCATATCAGCCTCCTTCTCCCAAGTGGCCTCTTCAACTGGTCGATTCTTCCATTGGACTTTGATGGATGCAATCTCCCTTGATCTCAATTTGCGAATTTCTCTACCTAAAATGGCAACAGGCTCTTCCTCATAAGTCAAATTTTCATCAAGTAGAACCGAATCCCAACGAATGATGTAGTTTCCATCCCCATGGTATCTTTTTAACATAGACACATGAAATACCGGATGCACTCCGGACAGCCCTGGAGGCAAGGCTAACTCATAAGCCACCTCTCCTACTCGCTTAAGTACTTCAAAGGGACCAATATACCTTGGGCTTAGTTTACCCCTTTTACCAAACCGCATCACCCCTTTCATGGGCGAAACCTTCAGCAAGACTTGCTCACCCTCCATAAACTCCAAGTCCCTAACCTTTCGATCTGCATATTCCTTTTGCCTGCTTTGAGCCGCTAAAAGCTTTTCTTGAATAGATTTCACTTTTTCTAATGAATCCCTCAAAAGGTCAGTACCCCAAGGTCTAACCTCAAATGCATCAAACCACCCAATGGGAGACCTACATCTCCTCCCATACAATGCTTCAAATGGGGCCATGTCAATACTTGAGTGATAGCTATTATTGTATGAAAACTCCGCTAAGGGTAAGAAGCTATCCCAATGGCCACCAAATTCTATCGCACATGCACGAAGCATATCCTCCAACACTTGAATCGTTCGCTCAGACTGTCCATCGGTCTGAGGGTGAAATGCAGTACTAAGGTCCAACCTAGTACCTAATTCAGCATGCAATGTTCTCCAAAACTTAGAAGTAAACTGCGTACCTCTATCTGATATGATGGAGAGTGGAACTCCATGCAACCGAACAATCTCTGAGATGTAAAGTTTGGCTAACTTCTCTGCATTGTAAGTCACCTTGACCGGAATGAAGTGAGCAGACTTAGTTAACCTATCCACAATTACCCAAATGGAATCAAACTTACCCAATGTCTTTGGAAGACCAACCACGAAGTCCATTGCAATTCTCTCCCACTTCCATTCAGGAATGGGCATTCTCTGAAGTGTTCCTCCGGGCCTCTGGTGTTCATACTTTACTTGTTGACAATTTGGACATTTGGCAACAAAATCAACAATGTCGCGCTTCATTCTACTCCACCAAAAGTGTTGCTTTAGGTCACGATACATCTTGGTTGCACCAGGGTGTATAGAATACCTTGAACTATGAGCCTCTGTCAGAATAGTGTTGATCAAATCATCAACACGGGGTACACATACCCTTCCCTTGATTCTCAAAACATCTTCCTCATCGATTGTTGCTTCTTTAGCCTCTCCTCGCAACACTTTATCTCGGATTCGGATCAATTTCTCATCCTTAAACTGTTTTCCCTTGATCTTGTCAAGAAAAGAAGATCTTGCCTCCACACATGCCAAAATTCCTCCCTTCTCGTTTATTAGCCAGAGTCTGAACCTCTCTAGCAAATGGGCGCCTAGAAGCTTGCAAGTGAGCTAAACTACCCATGCTCCCTGCTTTTCTACTTAAGGCGTCTGCCACAACATTAGC
>NC_028645.1:16106507-16114219 GCF_001406875.1 Solanum pennellii | reverse complement strand
TTGTTGTCTCTTCGTTCGTTTCTCTCTCTCGCTCGTTCTCTTTCTTTTTCCGTCTCTCTTTGTTCTTTCTATTTTTGTTATTCAAACCCTCTTTCTTTTTCCCTAATTAGCATATAATTAAGTATAAAAGATGGCAATAATAACCCACTAATTAACTCAAGGTTACCTCTTTTAACCCCCAAGTAATTAGACTTATTAACATTAACCCACTAACTTTATAATTAAAGCAGGAATAGTCCAAAACGCCCCTTAAATTACTTAACAGAAATCCGACCCAGCCTGGGATTTACGCACCCTGTGACGGCCCGTCGCGCCTGCGACGGTCCGTCCTGCTGCTCCGTCACAGAGTTCAGAGACTCAATTCCACTAGAGGGTCTGTGACGGTCCGTCGTTCCCACGACGGTCCGTCCTGCCATTCCGTTATGAAGTTCAGAGAGTCGATTTCAGTACCCAAATTTCAGAATTCTAAGTGTTTTGGAACGAGACCACCCTCGACGGCCCGTCGTGCCCATGACGGTCCGTCGTGGGTTCCGTCGACTCAGACAGTTCTTCCAGAAATAAAATCTGCTGCTTAAAACGACTAAACAGGTCGTTACACCATACAACCTCCCTAAGCATGGCTAAATGACCCTTAAGACTTACTTATATGAAACACATACAAACTTACAAAACATCAAACATATGAACACGAGATTTCCTCCACCAAAGGTCATTCTAAGTCTTACTTGAGTGAGTAGTGAAGCGACCACCCATATAATCCCTTACATACACACTTCGGAGATCTTATAGACTAGCTAGGATAGAATCATTCTCACTCAATAAAACAACGTTTAGATAATATGACATTCTCCTTCCAAAGGCTATCAAAAGACCAACTTAAGTAAATAAAGAAGATAATGTCCATAATTTACCTCTTCAAGATTACCTAAGTAATCCTTAAGACTACCTAAGTTTAGATCATGTATTTATATTCAATCATTTACCCTAACTAGAGTCATTCTTAAGACTTATCTAGGTAAGATACGAAGTGACCATTCCTATGCCCGCTTAACACCTTAACTAGACAACCCTTCACTACTCTAGATAGGTACTTATTCATTTAACATACTTTCTTAACTTAAGACATTATATTCATCAGTTCATTTAAGACTCATACATCACATAAAGGATATTCAAGTAATGGTCTTCGACAAGACCTAGGGACTCTCACTAACACCTTCAAAGTCTATTGTACAATGTCTAGATAACGTCCCATACAACCACCTAAACATCATAAAACTTCTCTAATGCTAGTAGGTGATGAGAATAGGCAATAACCGACATAGACCATGGTAGCAAGACCTGGAATCCGGAGTTCTAACCTACTTCGATGAGGGTGTTCTACTTTCCAATGGTAGAATTTAGACACATCGCATCTAGGCACATGATTAAACAAGATGAGGGGCATGCTTTGTAATCTTGTCACATTCTTTTTCTAGAACTACTTACTTACTGTACTCACTCGGTGCTAGCCTTTGTTGTCATACAGTAATTTACACTTAAGGTTCATATAAAGGGGTTCCATATAAAGTTCATAACCCAATCACATTTACCCTACCAAAGGATGGTCCACTACGGCTACCTAACAATGGCAACAAGAAGCTCATCATGACTTTCCCAAGGTGTGATATGATGTTGTTCCAGTCAGTCAACCTTAAGTTTATCATTCCTCTACTTTGAAGGATACCATTACGACTTTCGACTTCAACATTCATAACCTTACCACTAGGTTCAATGTTTTACATAAAAGAGTCTTAACATCATTAAGGTCTCATGTCATTCATACATACAAGACTAAGAGACTTTATCATCCTAAGTCAAGACATCCCATATTCAAATTTATACATGCATCGTAAGGGACACAAGTCAACAAAGACAAGACACATCATACTTCATCTTAACACATATTACATGTCATTTTAGAAACACATAGACATAACCATATCCTCTTTAATTCATGCTATAAAAAATCGTACAATCATCATTATTAATTTCATAGACATATATTCAAGTAGGAATAACCATGTATCAACCCTAAGACTATACACACAAGCCATAGTCTTAGTCTAACATGATCATCTACTTAACATTAATATAAGAACACATACTTTCACATTACTTATCATGTATATAGACATTATTATATTTTACATAATCATAATAATACTTTTCAATTAGTTTCTGACACGGCCATGATAATAATATTACTTGAAATAATGCCGACAAGGCCACGTCAATTGCAAGTAAAGCACATAACACCACCACCATAAGTGGACCATACGAATCACAATATAATCAGAGTATAAATAACATAAATAATGGAAATAGGTCAGTGTACCAGCACTCCATCTTAAATACCTCAATTTAATGCTAAATCATCCAATTCGATATCATTAGGCCCTTACCCATGACCATAAACAACAATTCAATGCAATTATCTCAATAATAAATAAAAGTAGGTCAATTCACTACATATTCATCAATCTAACACAACCAAGATATCAATTGAATACAATTCTTACATCACTAGATAGCGCATAGAAAACTACACTAGAATTCATAAACATTAGATCAATATGAAGTAACCCACAACTCAGTCAAAAACTAGGGTTCATCCAATTCATGGGTTCATAGATTAATTAAGTTTAAAATTATATAATTACTTAAAATTCAATCCATAATCAATGGTTAAAAACCATTAATGCAAGAACCCATGATAGATCAAGAAATTGGTCAAGTTCAACTTTGAAAACATTAGAAAACATCTTTGAAAGTTGGGCTCCTTGATGAAGAGAGTTTCAAGGATAAAAAAATATAGCTCAATGAATATAAATCTATAATTTTATGAATAATATCCACTCAATTCTTTAATACAAGCCCTTCCTTGAGTTTTGGCTCCAATGGAGTTCTAGGGAATATCTAAGGGATTTTGGGGTTTTTATTTCGAAGAATTAATTCTTCTAATGTGTTAAAGTCTTAGGAACCTCCAATAATATTATTTGGAAGTGGGGTGAATTTACAAGTTCACGCCTCAACTTACAGTGAATTGCAAGCAGGGAGGCAGTCCACCAATAGTTGCCAAACGACGGTCCGCCCCTTCACCAACGGACCGTCCTATTTGTCTGTGGTCTTGGCTGAAGCTGTTCTTTGGCCTCTCCTCTCCCATGTCCAAGTCAGAAATGATGAGACCCCAAAAACGGCGCATCGACTGACCCACTGGGTGTCGATTGCCTCCGTGGTTTGGGCTGTCTTGGGCAGCCTTGGCCACCAACTTGGGTCCTTCTTCAAGGACCCTTGAATGGTTCTTGAGGATATTTTCCTAGAAGTTTCCAACCAAAACATGCTCGTCATGATTTTATGACCTCTCATATGAATTTCACCCAAAACGTAAACGTAAAACTCGATGAAACATGCTTAGACACAACGTCATTTCAAGGAAAACCTTTTGAACGTCATGGACGTTGTTGGACGTTTGACCTTTAAACATTACAAAACTTTACACACTGACTATTTACACCATAATAAATCATTTAAGGACCTTATAACCTCATGAATCCACATAAACACATAGAACAACATATGAGGCACAGAGGTGACTTAGTCATCGAACGTCTTAGTCGTGCCTTGACGTTTGACTTCCAATAAACCTAAACTCTTAGACAATGCCTCATTACCACATTATAGAACTATTTATGACCTTTGAACATCATGATAGCCATTCTAGGCTCTAGTTCACCTAAGTACTTTTCGAGGCCTTACAGACACTAATGATGACCTAGCACCATCGGTCACCACTATGCCTCAATTTGTGGAATCCATAAGTCTGACTCTCAAACGTGCAAGCATGTGCCCATCTTTTGCTTATCCTTATTTTCTTCTTCGACATGGGAAGTACTTCCCATCGACAGCGTGCTTAAGGCAGCAACAACCACATTATCCTTACCTCGGTGGTAGAGAATACTCATGTCATAATCGTTGAGTAATTCCAACCACCTTCTTTGTCTGAGATTGAGTTCTTTCTGAGTGAACACATATTGTAAGCTCTTCTGGTTAGTGAATATATCAACATGAACTCCATACAAACAGTAACGCCATATCTTCAAAGCAAAGACTATTACAGTCAACTTTCTGGAAGCATAATCTATGACCTTGCCATTTTGCATTAATACACAGTCCAAGCCAACTCTTGATGCATCACAATACACTACGAAACATTGAGTACCATCTGATAAGGTCAAAACTGGAGCAGTACTCAATCTCTTTTTCAATTCCAGAAAGCTTTTCTCACAAGCTTCTGACCATTGAAACTTGATTGTCTTCTGAGTTAACTTGGTCAAAGGATAAGAGAGAGATGATAATCCTTCAAAAAATCTCCGATAATAGCCAGCCAAGCACAAGAAACTCCTTATATCTGTTGGAGATGTAAGTATAGTCCAACTTCGAACTGCTTCAGTCTTCTGAGTGTAATCTCTAATAGCTTCACCAAAAATAATGTGGCCTAAGAATGCCACTAAATTAAGTCAAAACTTGCACTTGGAGAACTTGGCATATAACTTTTTATCTTTCAAAGTCTGAAGAAAAGTCCTAAGGTTACTAGCATGATCTTCTTCATTCCGTTAATAAATTAGTATGTCATCAATGAAGACGATGACAAAAAGATCTAAATAAGGTTTGAAGACTCTATTCGTAAGGTCCATGAACACTTCAGGTGCATTAGTCAAACGAAAGGAGAAAACCAGAAATTCATAATGCACATACCTTGTTCTAAAAGATGTCTTGGGAATATCACATTTCCTAAACTTCAACTGATGATAGGGTGATCTAAGATCAATCTTGGAAAAGCAATAAACATCCTGAAGTTGATCGAAAAGATCATCTATCCTTGGAAGAGGATATTTGTTCTTGATGGTCACCTTATTCAACTGACTATAATCTATACACATCCTAAGGGACCCATCCTTCTTTCTAACAAACAAGACCGGAGCGCCCCAAGGTGAGACACTTTGTCGAATGAAACCTTTATCTAACAGATCTTTCATTTGTTCTTGCAGTTCTTTTAACTCTGCTGGTGCCATTCTTTATGGTGGAATAGATATGAGATGAGTATTTGGGACGACGTCTATGCCGAAGTCTATCTGTCTTTCGGGAGGGACTCGGGGTAAATCATCAAGAAAGTCTTCTGGAAACTCACTGACTATAGGAATTGATTGAAGGAAAGGTACCTCAACACCTGGGTCATTAACTCGGACTAAGGTATAGATACATATTATAGAAACTAACTTTCTCGCCTTAAGGTACGAAAGAAATGACCCTTGGGCACTGCTGATCTACTAGCCAACTATTTGACTTGCTCATTTGGAATATGAAACATGACCACACGAGTTCTACAATCTATTGATGCATAACATCCGTGAAGTCGGTCCATACCTAGAATGACATCAAAATCTACCATGTCTAACTCTATTAAATCAGCCATTTTACTCTTGTGACTGAAGAAAACAGGACAATCCCGATAGACTCTTTCTTCTAGTATGGATTCACCAAAAGGTGTAGAAACACAGAAGGGTTCATAAAGCTTTTCTGGGAGAATTTCAAACCGATTTGCAATATAAGGAGTTACAAAGAATTGACTTGTTCCTGGGTCTAATAAAGCATAAACATCAAAATCAAAGACTTTGATTAAACTCGTGACGACATCTGGAGAGTTCTCTTTATTTTGACCGCTAGTGATTGCATAGAGGCGATTTGCCCCAACACGAGTACCAGAAGTGGATCCTCTAAGTGCTACCCTACTTTGTGGAGAAACTGATAAAGATTGGGCTCTTTTTCCCGAATTTCCACCCCCTTTCTTGTTATTAGGGTACTCTTTCATGAAGTGACCCTCTTGACCACATTTAAAGCAACATGTCTGGCCATCACGACATCTGTCGGGTATGTCCCACCACATTTACCACATGTAGAAATCCCACTACTTCTTTGTGCCGCACTACCCTTGAAAATCTGCGAGCTATGGCCACTATACTCACCTCTGTTTCTAGGCACAAGTGAACTAGAAAATGATGGTGCATGCCCCTTTGATTTCTGGAATTGTAGTCAACTTGACCACCTTTTTGTTTGCCAGACTCATTCCCACTCTTTGCCTTCTTGTTTCCATACTCTGCTCTATCCTTCACCTTTTCTTCTTCAACTTGTTGAACATATACCATATGCCTGGATATTTGCATGTCACGTATCAACATGGCCTCCCTACCTTTCTTACTTGAAGCATAACCTAACCCTGCAACAAACAGACTCATTCTGCTCCTCATGTTTTTCATCATCTCTGGAGCATAGAGATATAGCTGGATGTACTTCATCCGGTACTCATGTACACTCATGGAGTCTTGTTTTAAAGTAAGGAAACCCCTCACCTTGGCTTCCTTCAGTTTGCGAGGAGAGAACCTCCCCAAGAAGGCTTCATCGAAGCAAGCCCAACTTGAGTGTGGTGCATCCTCAGCTCTACCATATTTCTATTAGTGAAACGAAGTTCTGGCCACACCCTTCAGTTGATATGCAACCAATTCAACCCTCTCCACATCAACCACACGTATCACTTCAAATACCTTCTTCAACTCTTCCCCGAAGTTTTTTGTATCTTCAGTAGTTTCATCATAAGGAGCTCACGAACTCTTTAAGTATCAACCTCTTCTTGTCGAGCTCCTCTTTTTTGCGAGACTTGGTTAGTCACAACCTGACTCAACATCCGCAAGTTTCTAGGAATTAAGCATTGGTAACCTCTCCTTGAGGTTACACCTGTGGTGCATTAGGGTCCTCTTGTTCCTAAACCTTTCTTCGCGGATGAACTCTAACTGATATTCTTAGAGGAATGATTATCTAAAACAACGTGGAAGAACGAATTAGATTGACAGAGTTTTAGAGATAAACTCTTCGTACGAAATAAAATGAAAGAATTTAAAAATTCCAAAATGTCGTAGCCTCCTAATAATAGATGTGGCGCGCTACACACTGATGACTAAGACCTTACAGACACGACTTCATAGACTCCCTAGGACTCTTGAAACATGGCTCTAATACCAAGTTTGTCAAGCCCCAATCCTACACCCTGGGCGAAACCGACACTTGAAGACCATCGATGGTCCCCAAGCAAACCCTTGGCCTGACTTTCTTAACTCAACGGAAGACTAAATTCAACTTACTGAAGAAGTAAAACATGTTCAAAACAAATACATCATAAACTCTGGCCAAATGGCACTTTAAGTCTCAACAAGGAAAATAACTTCAAATGAAATACTATTGTCTACGAAGACTTCAAACTAACTAAAGAGGGATGTTTGGACAGACCCCACAACATCATAAAAGATAAACTAATAAAGCAATGAAAATGATGTCCTCCGGAATTCAAAGAGGATCACGACTGACTCTAGAGCAAAGCCTGCATCAACAAAGCGCTGCATGTTGATCCTGTGAGTTTATGCCTGTATTATAAAATGATGCAGACCAACAAGCATCAATAAATTGAATGTACGAGTATGCAAGTCGAAATACTAAGAAAAACTCTAAGCTTGAAGTAGAGTGAGGATCAACTTACCTTGACTTTGCCCAACTCATAAGATAGCAATAACAAAATATGCAATATATATATATATATATATATATATATATATATATATATA
>NC_028645.1:16096720-16105814 GCF_001406875.1 Solanum pennellii | reverse complement strand
TATATATATATATATATATATAAACTCTTAGTTCATTAAAGATAAAACAATAATAAACTCAACTTTACTTATATAAGAAAGTAATATAACTTTTGCAGGAGATTCTTTAACTGATAACCACCACTATGAGCCTAAGTTGTGATAGAACGTCTTGCCAACACTGCCAGAATTGTCCTATACCTTGTCATCGGTATACGACCTTACTTTGCTTAGTGGATCCACTATATAAACTTATGTGATCATCTAAAAAGTATGATCTGACAATTCCCATGATGGCTTCATGGTTTACATGCAGACTTGAGTTTATATGAGCTCTAATCCCAACATCGGTGCTCAATACTACTCCCAAAACTTACTTTAGCGCATACTTTTAATAAAACTTTCTTTTCTTTGGGTTGAGATAATTAGTTGAACCCCTTTAGCTTTAAAAGCAACTTTTTAAAATCAATATTCCCTTTAAGTACAAACTCTTTTGGAACTCTCCATACATTTTTTATTCAATGTATAACATTTGCAAACCATTAGGGAATACTTAGTTCCCATATATCTTTCTAGAAATGAACTTGACTCTTGCTCTTTACATAATTTGTAACTTGAGCCTTAAAGTAAAGTAACAGTAATTGCTTAAGATCTTTGAAAACTTTAAGAACTCATTTTTACTTGTTTCTCAACTTTTAAACTTTGACTATTAACTTCATTGTCTTTGATCTTAGCTACCCTTCAATTTGATTTTGGATTCAAGGATCATGAGCTCATGTTTATGGATGATTTCATGATGTTTAGACGTACTCTAGAGTGTTGGAAACAACTAAGAATGAAGGGTACATCACTTAGAAACTAGTACGAAAAGATAGGAAAAGAATGGGTTCTATAGGGGATTGGGGTGCTCTAAGAGGAGGGGAGCGCCAGAGCCTGACGGGCAGAGGCTGTCCTCAGGCGCTATGGCTGGCGCGCCGCGCCAGAGCCTGACGGACAGACTCTGTCCTCAGGGGCTTTGAAGGTGCGGCGCCCCAATGACCAACAGACGGGTTTTTCCATCTTTATTCTTCATTTTCCATCTCTAAGCCTTCCCAAACTCCCATAGATACAACCCCAAACACTTAGGATCCCAAAATAACCCATCACCCAATAGTTTAGACCCGAAAACAGTCCGGAAACAGGATTAAAACTAATAGAGATCAACAACAATTCAAACAACAAGAACATTAAACTTTTCATCAAGAATTTCAAGGTTTGCTTCCAATTACCTCTAAATTTCTGCGAATAATCAAATTAGACGGTGGGTGAAAGAACCCACACCAAACGATCTCGCATAACTTGTTAGTTATCACCCCCGACGAAATCCACGAATTGAAATCTTGGCGTTCTTACATCTTCTTCTTCCTTTTCCTATTTTCTACTTCCTTTCAAATCCCTAGCCTATTTTCTATATGATAAAACTGATTGGGATCAGTTTATACCCCAACTTAATACCCAAAAACGAAATTAATAATTAATTTAGGAAAAGACCAAACACCCTTAACAAATCCCGATTTGGAACTTTTCCCTGCTCAACAGCTTAACTTCCGAAAGTCATATCTCCCTCATACGACCTCAGAAATTTGTAATCATGGCATTGTTGAACAATAATCCGACATATTTCCATCCATATAAAGAACTCACCCAAATTATTCCTGAGCCAAAAGTTATGGTCGTTTGAAAATGACCATAACTCACTTTTGAAATTTGGAAATTTTCCAATTCTCCCAACTTCTTTCCAAATTTGTTAATTCCTGTTTTTCTTCGATTAACCTTATCAAATTGAAGTTACGAGATGATATGATATCTCATCCTTTATAACATTATTCCTCGAATGAGAATTCTTTCACAAAGCTAAGGGTAGTAATATCATTTCAACACTCAAAAATCAAAAGCAAGTAATAACATATTTATACAAAACCTTATAAAGTGCTAAGAAGAGAATCTTATAACTTGATTTGCATTGTCTCCTAGTTCAAAGAGATGTGGATATCTCTTCTTCATATCCTCCTTTGCTTTGCAAGTCGGTTGTTCAACAAATTGGTTCCTCCAAATGAACATGATTGAAGCAACTTCCTTTGTCCTCAACTTGCGAACTTGCCGATCCAAAATTTGAACCGGAACTTCTTTGTAGGATAGGATATCCTTAATACCTAAATTATCCATTGGTACTATGAATGAAGGTTCACCCAAGTACTTCTTCAACATAGAAATATGAAATACTTGATGGACTAATGCTAACTCTTGGGGTAGCTCCAACTGATAAGCCACATTTCCTACTCTTTTGGAGATCCGATAAGGTTATCGGGGACTAAGTTTTCCCTTTATACCAAACCTCATAACGCCCTTGATAGGTGAAACCTTAAGATACACCCAATCATCTACCGTAAAACTCTAATGGCCTTCTTCTAACGCCTATGTAGGACTTTTGGCGACACTACGCTGTCTTCAAACTTTCTTGAATTACTTTCACCTTCTCCATATCTTTGTGAACTAAATCTTGTCCTATCAACCCTTCTTCTCCAACTTCGAACCACCCAATTGGAGATTTGCACCTTATCCTATAGAGAGCTTCATATGGAGCCATTTTGAATGCTAGAATGATATCTATTGTTTTAAGCTAACTCAATGAGAGGTATGTGATCAAACCAATTTCCCTTGAAGTCGATTACACAATATCTCAACATGTCTTCTAAGGTCTGGATAGTACGTTATGCTTGTCCATCTGTCTGAGGATGAAAAGTAGTACTCAAATCGACTCTTGAACCCAAACCTTTATGGAAAAATTTCTAGAATTGCACAGTAAATTGTGCACCCCTATATGAAATAATGGAGTCTCGAACTCCATGAAGTCTTACAACTTATTAAAGTTATAACTTAGCATAATCCTCGGCCGAATAGGTAGTCTTTACTAGCAAGAAATGGGCTAACTTTGTCATTCCGTCGATAATCACCCAAATAGAATCGTGTTGTCTTCGCGATCTTGGCAAGCCTTTGATGAAGTCTATATTAATCATCTCGCACTTTTATGAAGTTCTATATTATGAGCCAAACCTCCAGTCCTTTGATGTTCCACTTTCACTTGCTGACAATTTGAACACTTGGAAACAAATTCACCAATTTCTCTCTTCATTCCTTCCCACCAATATACCTCCCTCAAATCACGATACATTTTGGTGGAACCTTGATATATGGAATATCTGGAGCTATGAGTATCCTCCAAGATCCTCTCTTATAGTTCATTCACCTTAGGTACACAAAATTTGCCTTGGTATTTCAGCAGACCATCTCTCCCATGTTCGAAAGCCAATACTCTTTGGCTATGGACACTTTCCTTCAAATCAAGCAAACTAGGGTCTTGGTCTTGTTTCTCTTTCACCTCTGACAGTAATGATGACTCAGCCCTATTGGTCACCACTATGCCTTCTTATGTGGAATCCATAAGTCTAACTTCCAAACGTGCAATTGTGTGCAAATTTTTTGCTAACTTCTTCTTTTCTTCTTTAAAATGGGAAGTACTTCCCACGGACAATCTGCTTAAGGAATCAACAACAACATTAGCCTTACTTGTATGGTAAAGAATACTCATGTCATAATCCTTGAGTAATTTCAACCACCTTCTTTGTCTGAAATTAAGTTCTTTCTGAGTTAACACATACTGAATCCTCTTGTGATCAGTGAATATCCACGCACATGAACTCCATACAAATAATGACCCCATATCTTTAAAGAAAACACTATTGCAACCAATTCTAAGTCATGAGTTGGATAATTCTTCTCATGAATTTTAACCTGCCTGGAAGCAAAAGCTATGACCTTGCAATTCAGCATTAACACAAAGCCCAAGCCAACTCTTGATGCATCACCATACACCACAAAACCTTGAGTAACCTCTTGTAAGGTCAAAACTTGAGCGGTAGTCAATCTCTTTTTCAATTCATCAATGTTTTTCTCACAAGCTTCAGACCATTGAATCATAAATGTCTACTAAGTTAACTTGGTCAAAAGAGAAGTGATAGATGAGAATCCTTCAACAAATCTCCTATAATATATGTGTATGAATTTTCTATAATAAAACAAAAGAATACTACATCTAATATTACAAGGTAATCTGTGCGGATAACCTTATGAAAGTATAGAGGTTATTTAGTAAAGTATGACATTGCAAAGTATACTTAATATTAGTTAGCCCACTGCTGAAAAGTGGATATTATTAAACTTGAAACTTTCATCATAAGAGTGAAATTTTATCCATTAATGAGATAAAAGAGTGATTAGCCCTACCGTATTTATTTTACTACCTAGTTGATTGATTAGGATTTCATAAAAATAGGTTTAATCGTAAAAGGTATTACTTGGAACAGGTTAAAAACTGTTATCCCAAACTATAATAGTGCATGATTAAGATTTCATAAAAATAAGTTAAAATCGTAACTTATATCACCTAAAAAAATTTAAAATGGTTAGCCCATTCTATTTCACAGTAAATTGTATCACTTGAAAAAACCTTAAAAGTGGTTATCTGGTGCTATGTTTCTATGTAGTTTAGTGCTCAATATCTCATAAAAGAGGCTAAAACTACAATTTGTATAATTTGGAAGTTCTTTAAAGTGACTAGCCCACTCCATCTAACTACACAACTAATGGTGTATTAATTTAATGTCATAAAAATAGGGTAAAAATTGTAAAATTCTATAACATAAAAGAAGATACAAGTTGGAATCATACCGTTATTTTATAAGGCTTATACTCAATAGGATTACTTTCATAACTATGTTTTAAAAATTCTCCAAACAAGTTGAGCAAATGGGCCCAATTAAAGAACTAGACTCACCTTTTAAAGGAGACCATTTGTCACCGTCAGAAATACGAATACCCACTACTATCCGAAGAAACAACATGACAAATTGAATTTGGATCAACACGAGTGATAATTATTTGAGCACATTTGATCCGATCTGGTGACCCCTCAAACAAATGGAAATCCTTCTCTTTTTTTGTTGTTCTTCAAGTTCAATTTTCAACGATAAAAAAATGATGTTTTTCTCTCAATCTTATCGATTTTAATATTGGATGATTAGATAAATTTTAATTCTTCATAATATTTTTTTTCCCATTGAAATTTGACCATGATGACAAAAACAAAGAGAAATGAAAAGACTGAGTTTTTGAAGATTTTTTTGAAAAGGGATGTGCTTTGAAATTATGAGAAAAAAAAGTTACAAAAAGAAGGGTGGGGTTTCTTTGGTGGTGTGATCAAGAAAAGCAGATATTCTTGTGTCTTTTTTTATTCATATCATTTGAATTTTATAGGAATTTGGAGATTTTGAGAGGATGTATTTTTATTTTCTTGAGAGTGATTATAGAGGCTTTTGACAGGTAGGAGGGTTTTAAAATGGGAATGAATATATATATATATATATATATTATGAAATTCTATAATAACAACAACAAAGTACTCAATCTAATCTTACAAGGTAGTTTGTACGGCTAACCTTATGAAAGTAGAGAGATTATTTAGTAATGTATGACATTGCAAAGTATACTTAATATTAGTTAGCCCCATGCTGAAAATTGGATATTTTAAAACTTGAAACTATCATCTAAGAGTTGAATTTTATCCATTATCGATCTATAAGAGTTATGATCCCTACCATATTTATTTTGCTGCCTTGCGGATTGATTAGGATTTCATAAAAATAGGTTCAACTATAAAAGATATTACTTGGAAGAGGTTAAAAACGGTTAATGTTAGTGCATGCTTAAGAATTCATAAAAATAAGCTAAAATCGTAAATTATATCACTTAGAAGAATTTAAAAATGGTTAGCCCATTCTATTTCACATTAAATTGTATCACTTGAGAAAATCTTAAATGTGGTTATCTTGTGCTATTTTTCTATGTAGATTACTGCTTAATATCTCATAAAAGAGGCTAAAAGTATAATTTGTATAATTTGACAGAGCATTAAAGTGTCTAGCCCACTCTATTTGAAAGTGGCTAGCCCACTTCCTCTCACTACACAACTGATGGTTCAATGATATAATGTCATCAAAATGGGGTAAAACTGTAAAATTATATAACATAATAGAAGATACAAGTTGGAATCATACCGTTATTTTAAAATGGTTATACTCAATAGGATTACTTTCTTCCGCAACTATCTTTTTAAATTTCCTAGATGAGTTGAGAAAATGGGCCCAATTAAAGAACTACGCTCACCTTTTAAAGGAGACAATTTTTCCACATCAGAAGTACGAACACCCTGGTGTCTGAAGAAACAATATAGCAACTTGAATTTTGAATCAACACGAGTGATAATTTTTTGAGCACATTTGATCAAAACTGGTGACCCCTCAAACAAATCCAAATCCTTTTCTCGTTTTGGTTGTTCTTCAACTTCAATTTTCACCGACGAAAAATTCATATTTTTTTTCTCAATCTCATTGGATTTTAATGTTGGATGATTAGGTGAACTCAATTTCTTTGCAATATTTCTTCCCATTGAAATTTCACCAGAACAAAAACAGAAGAGAGAAATGAAACGACTGATTTTTGAAAGTTTTTTTTGAAAAGAATGTGCTTTGAAATGATGAGAAATAAAACAGTCGAAAAAAGAAGGGGGGGGAGGGTTTCTTTGGAGGTGAAATCAAGAAAAACACTTAATCTTGTGTCTTTTTTTATGTGTAACGACTAAAATTTTGAAGGAGTTTGGAGATTTTGAGAGGATGAGTTTTTTTGCTTGAGTGTGATTAAAAACACTTTTTGATATGTAGGATGGTTTTAAATTATACACGCATGCAAAGCACGTGATAAAAAACTAGTATTTATATATATATATATATATGTATGTGTGAATTTTCTACCACAACAACAACAAAATACTCAATCTAATCTTACAAGATAGTCTGTACGGCTAACCTTATGAAAGTAGAGAGGTTATTTAGTAATTTATGACATTGCAAACTGTACTTAATATTAGTTAGTCCCATGTTGAGAAGTAGATATTTTTAAACTTGAAACTTTCATCATTAGAGTGCATTTTATCCTTTAACGATCTAAAACAGTGATTAGCCCTACTGTATTACTTTTCCAACCTAGTTGATTAATTAGAATTTCATATAAATAGGTTCAATTGTAAAAAGTATTACTTGAAAGAGGTGAAAATGGTTATCCCAATCTACATTAGTACATGATTAAGAATTCATAAAAATAAGCTAAAATCGTTAATTATGTCACTTAAAAGAATTTAAAAGTGGTTAGCCCATTCTATTTCACAGTAAATTGTATCACTTGAAAAAAGCTTAAAAGTGGTTATACTGTGCTATTTTTCTATGTAGTTTACTCCTAAATATCTCATTAAAGAGGCTAAATGTATAATTTGTAAAATTTTGAAGATCTTTAAAGTGGCTAGCCCACTCCATTTCACTAAACAACTCATGGTGCAATAATTTTATGTCAAAAAATAGGGTAAATCTATAGAATTCTACATCATAAAAGAAGATACAAGTTGGATTCATACTGTTATCTTAAAAGGCTTATACTCAATAGGATTACTTTCTTCTGCACCTATCTTTTCAAAATTCTCCAAATGAGTCGAGCAAATGGACCCAATTAAAGAACTAGGGTAACCTTTTAAAGGAGACCATTTGTCTCCGTCAGAAATACAAATGCCCATTATTATCAGAAGAAACAATATACCAAATCGACTATGAATCAATACTGCTGATATTTGTTTGAGCACATTGATCTGATCAGGTGACCTCTCAAACAAATCCAAATCCTTTTCTAATTTTTGTTGTTCTTCAACTTCAATTTTTATCGATGAAAAATTGATATTTTTTTCTCTCAATCTCATGTAGGTATGTGTGAATTTTCTACAATAAAAAAAACAAAATACTCAATCTAATATTACAAGATAGTCTGTACAGCTAACCTTATGAAAGTAGAGAGGTTATTTAGTAATGTATGACATTGCAAAGTATAATTAGTATTATTTAGCCTCATGCTAAATAGTGGATATTTTTAAACTGTAAACTTTCACCGTAAGAGTGATATTTTATACATTAACGAGCTAAAAGAGTGATGAGCCCTACCTTATTTATTTTGCTACCTAGTTGATTGATTAGGATTTCATAAAAATAGGTTCAATCGTAAAAGGTATTACTTGAAAGAGGTTAAATACAGTTATCCCAAACTATATTAGTGCCTGATTAAGATTTCATAATAAGCTAATATTGTAAATTATATTACTTAAAACAATTTGAAAGTTTTTAGCCCATTCTATTTACAGTAAGTTGTATCACTTAAAAAAGCATAAAAGTGGTTATCTTGTTCTATTTTTCTACGTATTTTACTCCTCAATATCTCATAAAAGAGACAAAAAGTATAATTTGTATAAATTGGAAGATCTTTTAAGTGGCTAGCCCACTCCATTTCACTAATCAACTCATGGTGTGATAATTTTATTTAAAAGAAAGGGTAAAACTGTCAAATTCTTGACCATAAAAGAAGATACAAGTTGGATTCATACTGTTATTACAAAAGGTTTATACTCAATAGGATTACTTTCTTCCGCAACTATCATTTCAAAATTCTCCAAATGAGTTGATAAAATTGGCCCAATTAAAGAACTAGGGTCACCTTTTAAAGGGAACTATTTGTCCCCGTCAAAAATACAAATACCCTCTACTATCAGAAGAAACAAGATATCAAATTCAATTTGAATCGACAATACTGATAATTGTTTGAGCACATTTGATCCGATCAGGTGACCTCTCAAACAAATCCAAATCCTTTTCTAATTTTGGTTGTTCTTCAACTTCAATTTTTATCTATGAAAAATTGATACTTTTTCTCTCAATCTCATCGGGTTTTAATATTAAATGATTAGGTAAACTCAATTTCCCTGCAATATATTATCCCGTTGAAATTTCACAAGGACAACTAAAATATCTATGTGTATATATATATATACATATGTATATATATATATATGCACACACACACACACACATATATATATATATATATATATGTATACACACACACATATATATATATATATATATATACA
>NC_028645.1:16065064-16096323 GCF_001406875.1 Solanum pennellii | reverse complement strand
TGTGTGTGTGTGTGTGTGTGTGTGTGTGTGTGTGTGTGTGTGTGTATGTATGTACGTGTGAATTTATACAACAATAACAAAAAAAAAATACTCAATCAAATATTACAAGGCAGTACGTACGACTAACCTTATGAAAGTAGAGAGGTTATTTAGAAATCTATGACATTGCAAAGTATACTTAATATTAGTTAGCCCCTTGCTAAAAAGTGGATATTTTAAACTATAAACTTTCACCATAAGAGTGACATTTTATCCATTAACGAGCTAAAAGAGTGATTTGCCCTACCTTATTTGTTTTACTACCTAGTTCATTGATTAGTATTTAATAAAAATAGGTTCAATCATAAATGGTATTACTTTAAAGAGGTTTAAATCAGTTATCCCAAACTATATTAGTGCATGATTAATATTTCATGAAAATAAGCTAAATCGTATATTATATCACTTAAAACCATTAAAAAGTTTTTAGCCCATTCTATTTCACAGTAAATTGTATTACGTGAAAAAAGCATGAAAGTGGTTATCTTGTTCTATTTTTCTACGTAGTTTACTCCTCAATATCTCATACAAGAGGCTAAAAATTTGTATAATTTCGAAGGGCTTTAAAGTGGCTAGCCCACTCCATCTCACTACACAACTGATGGTGTATTAATTTAATGTCATAAAAATTAGGGTAAAAACTATAAAATTCTATTACATAAAAGAAGATATAGGTTGGAATGATACCGTTATTTTAAAAGGCTTATATTCAATCAGATTACTTTCTTCCGCAACTATCTTTCTAAAACTCTCCAGATGAGTTGAGCAAATGGGCCCAATTAACGAACTAGGCTCACCTTTTATAGGAGACCATTTGTCCCAGTCAGAAATACGAATACCCACTACTATTAAAAGAAATAATATATCAAACTGAATTTGAATCAACACGTGTGATAATTGTTTGAGCACATTTGATTCGATCAGGTGACCCCACAAACAAATCCAAATCCTTTTCTCTTTTTGGTTGTTCTTCAACTTCAATATTCACTAATGAAAAATTGATATTTTTTCTCTCAATCTCTTCGGATTTTAATCTTGGATGATTAGGTGAACTCAATTTCTTTGTAATATTTCTTCCCATTGAAATTTTACAAGGACAACAAAAACATAGAGAAATGCAACGACTAAATTTTTGAAGGATTTTTTTAAAAGGGTTGTGATTTGAAATGATGAGAAAAAAACAGTTACAAAAAGAGGGGTGAGGGGAATTGAACCGTGAATATGTCAACATGAGTGTAAAGACCCACAAGTACACCCTAAAAGTTAGAACATCCTTGTGTCGCCACACGGCAAAAGAGACTTCAAGAAGTCTTATCAAAGACACTCGTATTATTCATTGCATAATAAACATTCTAAAATTAGTAAAAATTTATAACTTTCTTCACACACCAAGAAATCTTTCCCAAATCAATATGCAAGCAGAAGACTTTCATTTAAAACACTAAACTTTTATAACATCTCATTGAACCATCTAAACTTTGGCTTATACAACACTTGGGTCTAAGCCCATACAAAGACATAAAGGAACATGTGGATATTGTCCTCGACTTGATGAGGACTCACTAATACTCCATCTTCAAGCCTTACAAACCTATCCATCCTCCATGGCATATTCATACTTCCAATTCCCTATACTTTATTCAAAATGGGAAAAGAAGGGGTTAGCACATTAGATGCACTAAGTATGGAAAACATGCAAAAAACATGAAAAGGGGACATTTAGTAAATAACATGCTTTTTGTGAATTTTGATTAAAACATCATACTATAAGCATAAGAACAACATTTAACAACTTAGAAACACATAAGGAATCATTTAAGCAATTTGTCACATTTTTAAGAACACTTTCCACGGAACTACTTCATTGTACAGTGAACTCGTTCATTGTTAGAGTGAAGTTCCTTAATGGCACATTAGACACAAGTTAATATGTAATTCCCTCACTAAAAGTTATCCTAAGACTCACTTAAGTAATAAAAAGAGATACCACCCATACACCCTCTCTAGGTACACCTAAATGATCCTTAAGACCACCTATAATGAGGTACATACACTTACAACACATTAAGCACATGAACATGAGATCCTCCTACGAATGGTGATTCTAAGGTTCACTTGAGTGAGTTGTGAAGCGCCCGCGCATACAATCCCTACACACACACTTAAGATATCCTTTTGATTACCTTGGATATGATCTTTCTCACTTAATAAAACAACATACATATAACATGACATTCTCCCCTACTAAGGTTATCAAAAGATTTACTCAAGTAAATCAAGACGCTAACGTCTATGATTGACCACTTCAAGATTACCTAATTAATCCTTAATATTACCTAAGTTTGGATCACGTCTACGTTTTATCTAAAGTTTTCGAGAAAAGAATATTTTATAAGTTTTTGAGTTTGTTAGAGTCCCCACTTAATTTTTAAAAAAAAATCAAGAAAACTTAGTTTTCAAAAGACTTAAATAGAAAAATGATTTTGAAAACTTTAAAGGGGTTCGGGGATCCTATTTTGTATTTTAGGAAGGTCTTACGGCACCTAAAATATTCACTAACTCGTGATTGTCCAAAAACTAAACTTGTTTGGCTAAAAATTTAACTTAATCTTTGAGTTGAAAATTTAGTATTTGTTTAAAAATGGAACACTAGCCTATATTTGAAGTTAAAATAATTAACTCGCGAAATTTTTTTGAGTCATTTTTAAGTCTATTAATAGGCGATAAATTTAGTTTAAATAGTTAAATATAGTGGTGTCTTGCGGGGATTTGGTGTTTCTAACTTTAAAACTACCGACAAATAAAAGAAAATAAACGAAATTAAGAGAGAGAGAGAGAGAGAATTGGGTCCAAATCTGGGTTATCTGTCCGCCTGGACCGGTATTTGGACCCATTTTGTTTTGGGTTTTCATGCCCATTTGATTTGTAAGTTTCCTAAACTAACAAAACAATAATAAACAATAAACTAAAAAAACTGACAGGGGCTTAGGCCCAAAACAACAAAATACAAATTTTCGGCAAAATAAAATTTAGGCTCTTGTGGCCTAATTGCTTCAACTTCTTCCACTTCAAATTCCTTCACTACATTGCATGTACATCGGTTTCACTGGCTGACTCGATAAAGGGAGTTGAGACTTTACGGCACTCTCTCGAAATGCGAAGAGAGGAAAGTGAGAGTTCATGATGAACTCAGGCAGGTTTACATGTGACATAAAGATATAACTTGTATGTAATCATTCTTAAAAGTTTGATATAAGCAAATAAAATAGGAACCAAAATAGACCACTGTCCAAGAATTACAGTGAGGATGAAACAAGTTTAGAAGATTTCAAGCCACCGAAATCAAACATACTAAATTAGTTAGATGACTATCTCTTAACATTATGAAAAGAAAAATGATATAGTCTTATGAAATGACTAACCCAAAGACAAAATAAGCGAACAAAATCACGGATCTTGTCCAAACATCAAATATAGTAAAGACCGACTAATCCATCAAGCAAAAATCATGGAAATAACACGAATAATGAAAGATAGAAGAAAGCAAGCAAAGGGAGCTTATACTTGGACTACATATAGCAAGCAATTTAACTAAAAAAATAGGCAAATAGAGAAATCTGACCTGATTTAAATAGACCAACCAATTCATAAACAAAACAACGTAAAAGTTCATCAACTTTGCGGAATATTCAGACATGGATAAGAGAGGGGATTAGCATTTTAAAAAAAACCGATAGATGAACTCCACATAGTTTTTAAACAAAAAAACACATATTATACTCTACAAATTCAAAGAAGAGGTAAAAATGAATTATATGACATTAAAGTGAAACCTTAATATTTTACACTAAACATTTTCAGAGAAAACAGTACTAAGACAACAAGACGAAATTAAAGAGTAACTTCCATATTTTTGCGTCTTTGGGTAAGGAAAGAAGGCAAAAGCAAATGACATGCTTAATAATCTGCAACATACAAATTACTATTTTTACTCTTATCTTTGACTTTTATTCAATATATTTTTTTCATGCGTAAAATAAAATAGCATCAAAAAAAGGAGTTTTCGAGGTTAATAATTCAACATGCAATGTGAAGAGATTCGACATAACCAAATCGACACACGAGAAAGAAAATCGCAGTAAACTTGAAGACAAGAATTAGAGAGACTATAACTAAGCACATACTCATGAAACTTGTAACTCGATAGAGTGGTTAAATCTATAAAAACTACAAAGAAGAACATACACACCGAACCATCAATAAGCCAATTGCGACTATCAAAAAATAGCCATGTAACAAAGCTCTCCAAAAATCAAACAAATCACACAGAGATGTAAATAGAAAATGAGAAGAAAACTAAAAAAGGAAAAAGTATTACCCTTTTCAATGCTGCTGAACTGGACAGTAGCGAGCAGAAAACGACGCCTTCCCAACGAAAACTCAAATCTTTGATAAAACTGAGCGAAGTCGATGCAAAAACAGAATAGGAAACTTGGCACTCCGATGAAACAAAAATTTGTTATCTTGGATCGTCTCACTATATCCTTCTCTATATTGTTCTCTCTGCCTTCTCTCAAAAGAATTTTTGATTCCTAAAGACTTTTTTTTTCACTAAAACTCTTTGTAAACAAAAAAAAAATTATATCTCCCCCCCCCCCAAATGTTTTTTATACCCAGAAATTAGGGGACGAAATTTGGAGGGAAAATGGTAGAATCGAGATTCCTCCACTCAAATCTCAATTCAAAAATCTCTCCCCTCGGACGGGAGACTGGCTGGATATCCCAGATTATCCCAAAATCTGGCTAAAATACCAAAAGATGGAAGGGACGCGGACGAGTGTGATCAATCTCTCGTCCTTGCAGTCCGATGTGTCGCACATCTTCACATGTAAGGACGAGCAAGGTTCCGGCTTTGCTTCTCTGGCAAACTCGTACGTAAATGAAAAAGGGAAAAGGGAAAAAGGCGACGCGATTCGCATCGCGTTTGGCTCAAGGTGAGAAATTGTGGGTCTAATCCCCTCCGCGCGTGACAGAGGTGGAGACATACTAGTCTGCACACTCCATTTCCCTGGGTTCTTCACGCGTGAGGGAGAGAAAGGAAAAATGAAAGAGGGTCGATTTCTAAATGGGTATTGGAATCGGGTCGGATAGTATAAGGGTGTGGGCTAGCTATGGGAATTGGGCTGGTAATTTTTAAAATTGAGTCAGCTGATTTGGGCTGGGAATTGGGGTGAAATTTTGTATCAATAAACGAGCCAAATTGGTTTATCCAAAAGGATGAAGACTATATAAGGTTATTTGGTATTTAGACAAGATGAATTAGTAAAAATTAATTAAACAAGCTTCTCAATGCAATAAAATGATCGGCATACTACAAAACAATTAGTTCAAACAAAATTTCAACTAATATATAACCAAACTAATCATTAGAATATTCAAACAAAGGAAAATAGAATTTTTTTTGAGACGAAATTCAAATAATTATAAAATAAACTAATCGTATACGTAATTATACAAATAAAATATATTATGAAATTAATTTAACATAACTTAAACATTTTAAGCTTTATAAAATCTAATTATTTTAAATTATTTGGAATTAGGAAGCTTGCTAATTAATTCATATTGTCGAGGGTGAAAAGGTGTCAATAACTGTCTCTCATTTTACTTGGATTGATGCAAGAAATTCGAGGAAAATGAAATTCACCAATCCAATTTTGGCTGACCACATGTTCATCTTCTGCAAAGGGGATTTGGTACAGATTTTAGGAATTATGGCCGAACCTAGGAAATGTGTTTCCTACATATCTCAAGCTATATAAGAATTTAGGTCACTTGTAGTTCGATATGCTCGATTTAACACACGATTTCGTAAGAGTGCAAAGCCATCTCGACACCAAATTATGAAGGGATCGAAATGCTCGAGAATAGGATTTAAGAGCAAATTATTGAGTACAGTCGAGTTTTCAACGTTGAGTCTTCCTACATATCCTTAAGCCTCAGGAATCAGGTTGTTTCTAGTTCGACTCGATCGGTTGAAAAAGAAATCTATTATGCTAGATAACCTTTGGTTTTGGATAAGTGACAAATTAAGTTGAGCATGAAAAACGGGGTTGCAACCTCTTAGCCATGAATGTGGCACTTCACACCCATAATTAAGAACTTACACGGATATAATTCCCAAAGTTCTTGGTGCATTGTCACTTATATTTGAAATTTGCCTCCGGTAGACACAAAAATCCGGATGCGAAACTGAAACTTACAAAATCTAAAGATTAAAACCACATGCCTTCTGATAGGGGTGTGGTATGATTGTGGTGGAAGTCGCTTCTCTGCTAGCGTCCTAAGAGTTTGACACTTCTCTTTGGACTGTGTCTCAGTTTGCTGCTAAGAAAAAGTTCCACATTGTGCTGCATCCTTTTTGATGTCATCTTCACCTGTGGTTTGTTTTTGGAGAATCCATCCTTTCGGATGCTCTTGAAAAAGGCTGAGATAAAACTCGTCAGCATAAAAATGCAATTCAAATGGGAGATAGTGTCTTTTACCGTGTTGAAACTTAGCTTCTCTCCTTCAACCTGTGACGCCAACCCGGTCGAGTTTGATGTAAAGCAAATAAAGTTTGTCTTATGTTTGCAATATACTCTTCATTTGATGTCAACATACATGAAAGTTGATGCGGTGCTGATATTTCTCTTCATGTTGTCTTCGATGCTCTACTTGACGTTTACTTTTGTCAAAATAAAAGTATCCAGTTTATGTCGATGGGTAAATACTTCTCTTGAGATGCACGATTTCCTTCTATGACAGTGTATGATTTCTTGCGGGGCATGAATATTTTCCTGCAATGCGTGATTTCTTGCGGGACATGAATATTTTCCCGCAATGCATACATTTCTACGAGGCATGAATATCTTCTCGTGATTCATAACTTTCTGTGAGGCATGAATATCGTCTCGCAATGCATAAATATCTGCGAGGAATGAATATCTTCTCGCGATGCATGAATATTAACTCGCGATGCATGAGTATTAACTCGCGATGCATGATCTTCTGCGATACACGAATATTGACTCGCGATGCATGAATATTGACCCACGATGCATGAATATGGACTCGCGGTGCATGGTCTTCCGCGATGCATGAATATTGATTCGCGACGCATGATCTTTCGCGATACATAAATATTGACTCGCGATGCATGCTCTTCTGCGATGCATGCATATTGACTCGCAATGCATGATATTCTGTGATGCATGATTATTCACTCGCAATGTATGATCATTCATGATGCATGAATATTTACGCGCAATGTCCTCCATGGTACCAAATCAAGATAGTGCTTCAATCGAGCACCATAGTGATCTTCTGGGTGTCTTCTAGATAATCATATCGTCTCAATTGACAATAACGGTAAAAGGACTTTCCAGATAGTGTATCGTCTTGATCAAAAATAAAATAAATGACCCTTCCGGGTAGTGTGTTGTCTTGATCGACATTAAAATGAATATCCTCTCCGGATACTAATAATATCATATCTGATAATATGATGCAGATGACATCCTTTACAGAAATCGTAAACTCTTTCTTGAGATTTTTGCTTGATTCATCTTTGACTCTAGCGGGACGTTCCTTAGATTTCATGTTGATGAGAATCAAAGTAACGTAGCACTCCCAAGTCTACGATATGTGCAATATAAATAAGTCTTGCATCCGCAGCAAATTCATAGATTTTGGGGAAGAGCTTTTTACCCCCCCCCCCTTGACTTCCCATATTCGTAAATTGGAGAAATTTGATGATTTCTGAGCAATACTATAAATCTGCATCCAACAGAAAATTTGTTAATCTTAAAACAGACTGATCTGTGTCGATTCTTCAGTTGTCTGCTCCTTGTCCTGCTATCACCGGTTGATCTTCCTGATCTCCCAATTCTTGATACGTAAGAAAAAATATTTTATGCCAAAACAAATGAAACATAAAAGGAAAATTTTTAAGAAAATAAATTTTCGAGATGTAGTAGTTGGAAAAAGGTCACTGACGATGTCATGTCACGTCAGGCTTAGCGAACTTCTTTGAGCCTGATGCTTGGAGGTATAACTGATTATTCGCTGAGGTGATCCTAAAAATTTCTATCCTGATTACATGTTTCAACATATCTTTAACTTCTGCTGAGTAAATCACAGGATTTTTTGAGATCCTCTCAAAAAATTTATCCCGGTTTCAAATCTCAAAATAACATCAGTCTTGGCTTATTGAGGAAAAATCTTCTTCTCGAGAATTTTTGAGACCCTCTCACAAATTCTATCCCTGTTTTCATTGTAAAGATGAATAGAAATCTTATAGGAAATACGACCGAACCCTTATGGCGCCTAAGTTGAAGCGGGAATTAGGTCAAACGTAGTTCCCCCTCAAAGGTTAACAAAACAAGAAACTTACAAAGAAAACCGATTGAGGCCTACATAGGCCGCCTTCCTATCTCATTCTTGAGAATTCAGGTCGAACGTAGTTCAAATACAAAGAAATATTAAAACGGGATAAATAGGGTGACCGAGGCCAACATAGACTGCCTACGTATCTCATTCTTGGGAATTTAGGTCAGACGTAGTTCATCACAAGGAGGGATAAAATTTTAAACAAGGTAAATAGAAGTAAATAGGACAATTATAAGGAAATAACAAATATACAAACTGAAGCTTCACACGTAATATCTCTTGACAGCATCTGAGTTGATCGGTTTCAGCCATGCGGTGCCATCCATCTCTGACAGGACCAAAGCACCTCCAGATAATACCTTGCGAACAATGTAAGGCCCTTGCCAATTCAGTGCAAATTTCCCTTTGTACTCATCCTGATGAGATAAAATGCGCTTAAGTACCAATTAACCGATCTCAAAATTCTGGCTCTGACTCTCTTGTGGAAAGCACGAATCATTCTATGTTGATACAACTGACCATGACAGACAGCGACCATTATCTTTTCATTAATCAAGGTTAACTGATCAATCCATTTGCTCACCCATTCAGCATTACTTAACTCCATCTTCTTGGATAATTCTCAAGGATGGTATCTCAACTTCAGCAGGTATGACTGCTTCTGTTCCATATACTAGCAAATATGGAGTAGCTCCAATCGATGTTCTGACGGTCGTTCGGTAACCCAATAAAGCGTATGGAAACATCTCATGCCAACCTCGATGATTGTCGATCATTTTCCTCAGAATCTTCTTGATGTTCTTATTGGCGGCCTTTACAGCTTCATTCATTTGAGGATGATAAGCAGTTGAGTTTCAGTGAGTAATCTTAAATTGCTCACATATATATCTCATCAAGTGACTGTTGAGATTTGTACCATAATCAGTAATGATGGATTCTGGCACTCCAAATCAGCATATCAGATTGTTGCGAACAAAATCAGCTACAACTTTCTTGGTTACTAACTTGTAAGAAGCTACTTCCACCAACTTGGTAAAATAATCAATGGTAACCAAAAAAAATCTGTGTCCATTGGAAGCGGCAGGCTCTATCGGACCGATGACATCCATACCCCACGCTACAAATGGCCAGGGTGAACTCATGGCAATGAGTTTGTGAGGAGGCACTCTTATCAAATTACCGTTCACCTGACATTTATGACATCTCTGCACAAACTTGCAACAATCATGCTCCATACTCATCAAGAAATAACCGGCTCGCAGGATCTTACTTGCCAAAGTGAGTCCATTCATATGTGTACAATAAACTCGAGCATGTATCTGTTCAATAAGATTCACAGCTTCAACAACATCGTCACATCTGAGAAGACCCAAATCTGGAGTCCTCCTATAAAGGATTTATCTACATAGAAAGAAATTGAGAGTCATAAGGCGTATTGACTTCTTCTGGTTGGATGTTGCGACTTCGGGATAACTTCCAGTTTCTAAATACTTCTTTATATAAAAATACCATGGCAAATCGTCTGGTTCTGCTTCAACATGGGAACAATGGACTGGATGTTCTTTCAGCTCTATGTCCAAGGGTTCAATATAATTAGTATCTGGATGCTTAATCATTGAAGCAATTGTTGCAAGAGAATCATCCAACTCATTATGTATTCTGGGTATATGTCTGAACTCGATCTTATGAAATCTTTTGAATAATTTATGTACATATTGTACATAAGGTATAATATTTGTGTTCTTCACAACCCATTCTCCTTGAACTTGATGAATCAACAAGTCTGAATCTCCAATAACCAGCAACTTGTGGACATTCATGTCAATGACCATTTTCAAACCAAGAATAAAGGCCTCATATTCATCAATGTTGTTTATGCAATTAAATCGGATCTTAGCGGCCATGGGATAGTGTTGACCAGATTCTGACACTAAGACCGCTCCAATACCTTTACCTTGGTGATTTGCTGCTCCATCAAAGAATAATCGCCAGCCTGGATATATTTCAGAAATATCTTCACCCAGAAACGATACTTTCTCATCGTGGAAATAATTCTTGAGCGGTTCATACTCTTCATCAACAGGATTTTCTGCAAGATGATCAGCCAAGGCCTGTGCCTTTATCGCCTTCTGAGTCACATACACAATATCAAATTCACTCAACAGCATTTGCCACTTAGCTAAATTTCTGGTCGGCATCGCCTTCTGGAAAATATACTTCAGCGGGTCAATTCTGGAAATGAGGTATGTAGTATAAGAAGACAAATAATGTCTCAACTTCTAGGCAAGCCAAGTCAAAGCCCAACATGTTCTCTCCAACAGGGTGTAGCGAGACTCGTATGGAGTAAACTTCTTGCTTATGTAATAGATAACTCTTTCCTTCTTTCCTGTCTCATCGTGTTGACCAAGTACGCATCCGAATGCATTATCTGAGACGGACAAATACAGCAACAATGGACTCCCTTCTCACGGAGAAACCAATACCGGTGGATTGGACAAATAGTTCTTGATAGCATCAAAAGCAGTCTGACACTCTTCAGTCCACTTTGTCGAAGCGTCCTTCTTCAACAACTTGAATATACGCGCACACACCATAGTTAATTGATCTATGAATCAACTGATGTAGTTAAACCTCCGTAAGAAACTCATCACCTCCTTCTTAGTAATCAGAGGAGGTAACTCTTGAATTGCCTTAATCTTGGAAGTATCGAGAATGATACCCCTTCTACTGACTATGAACCTCAAAAACTTGCCAGCTAGCAACCCAATAGATCATTTGGCGGGATTTAACTTCAAGTTATACCAACGCAGACGATCAAAGAACTTCTTCAAATTTGTCAGGTGGTCTGAACTCTCGAGGGACTTGATTATGACATCATCCACATACATCTAAATCTCCTTATGAATTATGTTGTGAAATATGGTCGTCATAGCCCTCATGTAGGTAGCACCAACATTCTTCAGGACAAATGGCATCACTTTGTAATAATATACACCCCAAGGTGTAATAAAAGTTGTCTTTTCTGCATTTTCCTCCTCCAACAAAATGTGATGATAGCTTGCGTAACAATCAACAAATGATTGCATTTCATGCTTAGCACAATTATCAATAAAAATATGAATATTCTGCAATGGAAAATTATCCTTTGGACTGGCTTTATTGATATCCTTGTAGTCGACACAAATTCTAATCTTCTCATCTTTCGTGGCGACCGGAACAACATTGGCCAACCAAGTCGGGTAATGCATTACTTCCACCAATTTAGACTCGATCTTCTTGGTGATATTTTCCTTGATCTTTAAACTCAATTCAGGCTTGAACTTCAAAGCCTTCTTCTTCCCCGGACTGAACCCTAGATTAATTGGCAATTTGTGAGACACGAAATTGGTACTCAACCCTAGCATGTCGCGAGCTTACCAGACAAACATATTATGGTACTCGATAAGTAAATGAATCAGGCCCTTTCTTTGATCTTCATTCAGGTGAACGCTAATCTTGACCTCTTTGACACACTCTTGGTATCCCAGATTTACACTTTCAATTTCTTCTAAATTCGGCTTATGCTTATTTTCGAACTGCAGAAACTCTTCAGCAACATATTCCGGTGCCTAAGTTTCTTCTTCGTATTCATCAAATTCGTCATCACCTGCCTCATTCTGTTCATTCAGCTCGTGACATGACATGACATTGGAAGGTTTAAAAATTACATTACTGAAATCATAAACAGAAAAAATTAGAAAACCTAAGTAGAGTAGATGAGTAAATAATCAAATTTTCAATAAAAGAGGCTTTCATTCAAATTGGGAAATAATGCAAACTTTGGCTACGACAAAAAGCAGGGGAATTTTAAAATTCAAGGAATTAAGGAAAATGCAAAATGGTGGTACTCGGGACTCTTTTGGACTACCACCTATTTAAATATGCATAAATGATGCCCTTCTACCAAGGAATTCGGGGAATCAGAATCGACATGGAGGTCCAATTCTACAGCATCTCTCTAGGATCAGCATCTCTCTAGGATCCAAGCTAGCTCGACCTCCTCCTCAATAACAGCATCGATCTCCTCGAAAAGGCAACAGATTCCTTCCCAAGGTCGTCATGATCGGCATACTCCCGGACTGAAAATTATTGATATAGATGAGGGATTGGCATAGCCAATGCTTGGTCACTGCTCTTCTTCATCTTCATATCATCATCTGCGAGGGTGTACCCCAAACCGTATCTAGCTCCTTTGACGGGGACTGGAATAGGCTCAATAGTCCCTTGGGAATTCTTTCCCAATCCGAAACCTGTTTCGAACCTATTCTGCAACATCACAGTGGCTATCATCTTGTACACGGCAGCCATAGGAGGTTGTAGGGACAAATCATCACCGGTGGCATTTACCAGCTCCACCATGTAGAAATCAGTGCCTCGCAAAACTTCATCAATAATGGGCGTCTGTCTACAAGATGACTCCCTTTACCGTGAATAACCAGTTATTCGTCCTGCCAAACGAGTTTCATTATCTAATGAAGAGTAGAAGGCACAACTCCAGCCATATGGATGAATGGCCTTCCCTGAAGAAGGTTATAGACTGTATCGATGTCTAAGACTTGAAACAGTGCACTGAATTCTACTGGACCTATTTGGATGATCAGATTCACTGCTCCCAACGTATCTCTCTGTTCTCCGTCGAAGGCTCTTACATTAACTTGGTTTTGTTCTAGCTTCCCCAAGTCAAACCTTAGCTGCCTAAGTATTGACAACAGGCAAATGTTCAGACCAGATCCATCATCCACCAAGACACGGTTTATGAACTTTTCGCGATATACGACAGTGATGTGCAATTCCTTGCTGTGTGACCTTTCCTCAAAAGGCAACTCATCTTCACAAAAGCTAATCTGATGCCCTCGGATAACTTGATTGATCATAGCAGGCACATTATCGTTTCTTGTTCCCACGGGCACATATGTATCATCAAGAGCCTTCAGCAAGTCCTATGTGTGCAATTAGTATCACATCAGCAAGGCACACACGAAAATCTGGGCTGGAATCTTCTCCAAATATTTAACAATAGAATAATCTTTTGGCTGCATCTTTCTCCAAAATAACTCTGCTTCGCCTTCACTTATCATCCTTTTACCCTGATCCTTCTTCTGTCATCTAAGAGCCAGCTCTTCGGGAGTGTAACACCTCCCAGAATGGGTCATACCCTGAGTGGCAACAGTTTCAATGACAAATTTTGGCCTGACAAGAGTCTCTGATGGCACCAAGGCAACAACCTTTGCGAGTGTCAGGATCACGAACTCTTTTTTCTCCTTGACATTCAATGAGGCCACGACCTTTTCTAACTCCTCATGAATAAATGGAGATATCATCTTTGTCACACACCACTCATCATCTGTCTCTATCATATTAATATTGCCGCCTCCATAATTTGGCAAAGGGTTGGTGTTGACATTAGGCATGGCTGGTTGTAGAGAGACTACCTTTTTGTCTATCAGGTCTTGAATTTTGTGCTTGAGGTTGATACAGTCCTCAGTATCATGTCCAATACTGTTGGAATGATAAGCACACCTTTGATCTGGCTTGTACAATTTAGAACTTGTATCTATCGGTTAGGGCCCCACTGGATGGATATATCCGATCATAGCTAGTCGCTAGTACAACTTTGTTCGAATTTCAGTGAGAGCTGTAAGGTTCTGGGGAGGCCTCTTCTTGAATCTAGGTCAAGGTGGATCATAACTGCCTTTAGGAGGAGGCATCTGTTGATAATTTCTATTATTGGGACGGGGAGCTTGATATCTGGGATAGGGATTAGTTTTGTAGTTTGGCGATGGATCTTGGTAATTGGAGGGGGATTTTTGTATAGTGGAGCTTGGACTTGATAAACAGGAGGGGGTGCTCTGTAGCCCGACTGCACATTGGCACAGTTGGGAGCAATATTTTGGTAGTAAGGGGGTGGAATTTTGTAAAGTGGGGAAGGATTTTGATATACGGGGAATGGACATTGGTAATTTGGAGAGGGGGAATTTGGATAGGTGGAGGTAGTACTTTTATAGACTGGAGAATGATTATTTGGATGAATATCCTACGTGTAGCAAGCTTGGTAGGAGTTATAGGAAGGTCGGGGACGACTTTGGGAGGATGACATAGGGTTTTTCTTCCGCTCATATGAGACAACAGTAATTTCTTCTCTTTTTCTTTAACAATCCCAACGATCCGGGCGATGCGGAAAAATGGGCTATTTTCCCTATTTTTAAACCATCTTCGATAGTCTCACCAACATTGACTATCTCAACGAATTTTCCTCCAACGAGCAACATGATTCTATCATAAAATTCGAGCTCTTGCACCCACACAAACATTTCCACTATTTCTTTCTCAGACATAGGCAGCCTTACCCTTGCTGCTTCCTTTCTCCACCTATAGGCAAACACTCTGTAGCTCTCAGTGGATTTCTGCTTCATCTTTTCAAAAGAGTATCGATCATGAACATTTTCAACATTGTAAGCAAACAGATCAATAAAATATTTGGCCAGGGCATTCCAGATGGGCCATTGCCTGGTTTCGTGGGAGGTGAATCATTCCAGAGCCTCCCCGCACAGACTTTGGCTGAAAAGCCGTATCAACAGAGCTTCATCCCTACCAACTCCCACGAGTTGATCGCAGTAGGATCTTAGATGAGCCATAGTATTTCCCACTCCTCCAAAAGTATCAAACTTGGGGATTTTTAACCCTTCTGGAATGTCCAAATTTGGATAAATGCACAAATCTTCATAATTAAGACCGGTGATATCAGGGACGCATTGGAGCTCTATCATGGCTTTCTTGATCTCTTCATTGTTATCTCCCATTGCAGTTTTCCTTTTTCTAAATCTTGTCTGGGAAAGAAATCTGTGCGACCTTTGGATCTGGTGAAATAGGGATGATCTGTCAGCTTAATCGACACAGATCAGTTTAGAATTACCTGAGAAGGAAAACAACTCAAAGGCAGATTTTTCAGTTTAGATTCAGAATACAAAATGCATAATATCACACAGAGATCAGATTAACACACAAGTTGCTTTTTATGAGGATATCTTTCACCTACGAGTAAGGACGGAAACAAGTTTTTAACAAGCAGGAGTTTGCTTGTTTTAGATTGACACTATCTTAGAAAGGCTAAATCATGTTGAGCTAAAGTCTTCTTTCGGCTGCTCATTGACATCCTTTGATCTTGTGTTTATATCTTCTTGTAATATGAAGGGGGGAGAATGAAAATATTTAAAGATAGGGGCCGGGCCTGGGAAGGCTGCCTACATATCTCACAAGGAGAATTCAGGACCAACGTAGTTCGAATACAAGATAAAAAATTGCTTTTCATTCATTCATTCTGGACGGTTACATGGAAATTGAAAGACAAAAACAAAGCTATAATGATGACTACATCTTAATCATTCTTCTTCTCTATGTCATCTCAGCCACAGGGAACGAACTCAACTTGAATCTTTCCCATGTTGACGAGGGATTAGAGGTTGTGGCGGAAGTAAAGACAATTTTCAATGTTGTGGTCTGTGGCATTGTGATAGGGACAACGATTCCGAACTTCGTACTGAAGAGAATATGACATGTCCATCCTCTGTAGAAATAGGTGAAGACTCCATTCTGAACTAATTCTGAGTAGATTTCCATCATTGTTTTCTTGAAAGGCATAAATGAGCAATGATAGAATATGGTCTTCTCTTTGACTGGTATGTCAAGCCGCGGTTCATTCCATGCAAGGAGGACGCCACCACCCCAAGTGTTCAGAGTGTTGTCCATACTGAACAAACGATGGACTGCGTTCTTAAACTCTATACACTCTTCTATCGTATGATATTTCTGTTTGGGATGACACTCACAAGCCTTGTGGCGGTAACCTGATCCCACATGGGAGGATGCTTTCGAAGGGCCCCAGCATACATCTAGATCGATAATGCTCAAAAATGAGGGCACACGAAATGGTCTCTATCCTTTTTCGGCATTTCGATGGATATGCTTCGAGAGAAATTTTGTTGTCCCCTTTTGCCAAACGTCCTTCAAAAGAAGGTTTGTGAGAAAGTGCTTCCTCATAACTATCTTCGTTGATTTCCTCCTCGGGGCTCCCAGGAGGAAACAGTAAGTCATATAGGCTCTTTTCGAGCTGCTTTTGTGTGTAGATCCTCTCTTCATCACTTGGCTTAGTCTGGATACTCTTCCCTTTGTCATTAGCGGTGATCTTGCCTTCCCTGAGATAGTAGAGTACGAATTTACGACTTGGAGTATGAGAAATGTTTTTATGGGAGAAACTCAGGACTCGGAAAATTTTGGTCGAACAACTTGTAGTAGTGACTTGTGTATATATCTTCTGGAAATTTCGTGATAGGAGTGGGCCAATGATATCCTCATTAACAGAAACATAGCATATAAGTAGTTAAAACACACATACATCGCGTCATAAATATACAGGGGACCCTTTTGTGCCAAGGATAGGCCTAGCGCATTCAAATGATGTACACATGAATTTAAACCAGATAATCAACCCCCACAAATTTCACAAAAATAATATTAATGTTCACAGGGGAAATAAATGAACAAAATACAAAGACAAACCTACACAACTGCCATTTAAATTTACGAAAGTGCAATAAATACAAACCCACGTAGAGGCTGAAAATTATAGAAATACAAATAAAAAAATAGCATTGGGGCGAAATCCACTATGTTGTCCTTTACGGTCCTGAACCTTCTCTTCATTCCTGAGTCTTGTAGTGCTGAAACATATATCGTAGCATCAGCAAGAATCCTTCACCCAGGCGTCCTTTGTCTTCCCAGGTTTTGTATCGCATCCTCTCAATCTTATCTTTGACCCACAAGTAAAACTCATCATGACCACGTCTCAGTTTTTCCACTTCTCAATTTGGTTTCTCAAGAGCCTCTTGGTTCTTAACAAACTTGACGTAAATTTCTTAGGCTTACCTTTTTACATCTCTTAGTTCCACCACAGCTGTGGAATCTTGGTCTGTTATGCTGCAAAAACTGCGCGGGATTGGTGAGGAGATACTTTGTATGTTATCTCTCGCCAAACTTTGTAATCCTCATCATATCCGACGTTAAATCGGTCTGGGGCAATAGTGTCTTTATCCATCCCTTTGGGACCTTTCCATTCCCTCAGCATTTATGAAGCTTCGTTTACTCTGTCATCCCAAATATCATATACATAGGCGCTATATAGTACACCTCTCCGGGTGTAGTTTGCATCCTCCCGAACTGTCACAAGACTCTAAAAGGTGCATAAGGGTGGATTCTCTGAATACCTGGTAGAGGAAGCACAAGCTATCTATGGCCCTCTACGATGACTTCTTTTGAGATAAAGCGGTCATCCATTGGAGATCTTCTTCTCTCCATTCGTAAAAGATCTGAGGCCATCTTTCCCTAGTTCTCCGATTAACCATATTTGCCAAGTACAACATGTCATTCAAATCTCTAAGGGTGTTCTTGTTATAGAGAGTATGCAATCCTGAGTCCAATCCCCCTTTGCCAAGTGACTCAGAATCCATAACTGAAGGAGTAGGTTGCACCCTTGGATGTATCGATGCCTCTCTTTACATGTTCCCAGGGCTCGGTACATGTCAGACAATATGACCGGGGTAATAGGGTATTACTTCACTTGCCTTCGGTTCTCGTACCCTTTGAATAGAGTGTGTGTGACTGTTATAACTCTAGTGTTGATGCGCAGACTTGGGCAATGTGGGAAGACTATCGTTGCCAATAACGCTATGGAAAATGCTAGAGGACGAATTTCATTTCATTCTCTGTAGGAGACCTTGAACTCTTGGTTATAAATGTCCTAGAAGCTTGAGTGCCCAAATCTTACATAAATGTCTCTGAATAATATGTGGGATTCCTGGCACCAGTAGCAAAATATTTCCCAAATTGAGCCAGTTTGCGATATTTTCTATAGAAGGTTTATTAGGGATGAAAATATCCTCTTGTTTTCTTGCCTTTCTTTCTATCCTAGTACCCATTGTGTCGATGCAATCTCGGATCTCCTCGATAGTCAGGGTAATCTCCGCGATTTCGAATCGGGATACCGTTCTTTCATTATCCCAATACCCTATGAGGACCTTAATCAGTTCAAACAAATCGTTCATGTTGATCAACTCGATTAGTGCACCCACATATTTGTTGAGGGTTCTTCTATGATTCCTATCGAGATCATTGTACCACATTTTGAGTTGAAGTGATTCATCTATAATCATGTCGAACTTTGTGAATCTGTCCATACCTACAAAACAAAAACTAGTTAAGTTTACCCACCCCACATTGGTATCCACACGTACATCATTCAAATGTCAAGAAAAATGATGTGTCGTGAGATCAGAGACCTTGGACGCGGTTTTGGCGGTTTCAACTAATGGACTTAATACGCCTTGGGTATTAAGCCGTCTTAGCTAATTCTTAAGTTTGGTTTTTGTTTTGCTCTATCATAGGCTTACTAGAATTTGTTTCAAAGTGATGGTTACCCGAGTCGGATAGACAACGGGGTGAAGCTATCAAACGACGTTGGATGACCGCATTCCATCTATTTGTTTGATACTTCCAAATGAAACTTTTGTATATTTATGAAAGAAGCCGTGGAAAGCCATATAACTTCCGTTTTCCTAATGCAAACTATTTGCCATTTGGCAGAAGCATCCTATGAAAATGCAAGAATACTTCAATAATACGATGAAGTAAACAAATAAACAATTATACCACATAGCCAAATAAAGTAGTTTTAAGGTTAGAAACCTCCAAATCCCTAGAGGAGTCGCCATTTCTGTTTTATCTAAAGTTTTTGGAAAAATAATATTTTATAAGTTTTTGACTTTGTTATAGTTGCCACTTAATTTTTTAAAAAAACCAAGAAAAACTTAGTTTTCAAAAGACTTAAACAGAAAAATCGTTTTGAAAACTTTAAAGGGGTTAGGGGATTCCTATTTATATTTTAGGAAGGTCTTACGACACCTAAAATATTCACTAACTCGTGATTATGCAACAACTAAACTTGTTTGGCTAAAAGTTCGTTTAACTTATTGTTTGAGTTGAAAATTTAGTACTTGTTTAAAAATCGAACACTAGCCTATCTTTGAAGTTAAAACAATTAACTCGCGAAATTTATTTAAGTCATTTTTAAGTCTATTAACAGGCGATTAATTTAGTTTAAATAATTTAAATATAGTGGCGTCTTGCGGGGATTTGGTGTTTCTAACTTTAAAACTGCCCACAAATAAAAGCAAATAAATGAAAATAAGAGAGAGATAGAGAGGGAGAGAGAGAGAGAGAGTTGGGTCTAAATCCGGGTTATCTGTCTTCCTGGACCGGTATTTGGATCCATTTTGTTTTGGGTTTTCAAGCCCATTTGATTTGTACATGTCCTAAACTAACAAAACAATAATAAATAATAAACCAAAAAAGGGGCTTAGGCCCAAAACAACAAAATACAAATTCTCGGCAAAATAAAATTTAGGCTCTTTTGGACTAATTTCTTCAATTTTTGCCACTTAAAATTCCTTCACTTGAATGCATGTACGTCGTTTTTGCCGGCTGACTCGATAAGGGAGTTGAGCCTTTACGGCTCTATCTCAAAATGCGAAGGTAGGAAAGTGAGAGTTCATGGTGAACTCAGGCAGGTTTACATGTGACAAGAAGATATAACTTGTAAGTAATCATTATTAAAAGTTTGATATAACAAAATGAAATAGGAACAAAAATAGACCACTACCCAAGCATTACAGTGAGGATGAAACAAGTTTAGAAGATATTAGGCCACCGAATTCAAACATACTAAATTAGTTAGATGACTATCTCTTAACAGTATGAAAAGAAAAATGATATAGTCTTATGAAATGACTAACCTAAAGCCAAAATAAGCGAACCAAATCACGGATCTTGACCAAACATCAAATAAGCTAAAGACCGACTAATCCATCAAGTGAATATCATGGAAACAACACGAATAACGAAAGATAGAAGAAAGCAAGCAAAGGGAGCTTATATTTGGAATACAGATAGCAAGCAATTTAACTAAACAAAATAGGCAAATATAGAAATTTGACCTGATTTAAATAGACCAACAAATTCATAAACAGAACAACATTAAAGTTCGTTAACTTGGCGGTATCTTGAGACATGGATAAGAGAGGGTTTTAGAATTTTTAAAAAAAAAACAATAGATGAACTCCAAATAATTTTCAAACAAAAAATAAACATATTATACACTACACATTCAAAGAAGAGGGAAAAATGGATTAGATGACATTAAACTGAAACCTTAAAATTTTACACTAAACATTTTCAAAGAAAACAGTACTAAGAGTTCAAGATAAAATTAAAGACTAACTTCCAAATTTTCGCGACTTTGGGTAAGGAAAGAAGGCAAGAGCAAATGACATGCTTAAAAATGTGCAACATACAAATTATTGTTTTACTCTTATCTTTGACTTTTATTAAATATATTTTTTCATGCATAAAATAAAATATCATCAAAAGAAGGAGCTTTTGAGGCTAATAATTCAACATGCCACGACAAGAGAATCGACATAACCAAATCGACACACGAGAAAGAAAATCGCAGTAAACTCGAAGAAAAGAATTAGAGAGACCATAACCAAGCACATACTCATGAAACTTGCAACTCCATAGTGTGTCTTAATCTATTGAAACTATAAAGAAGAACACATACACACTGAACCGTCAACATGCCAATTGCGATTATCAGAAAATAGTCATGTAACAAAGCTCTCCCAACATCAAACAAATCACACAGAGATGCAAATAAAGATGAGAAGAAAACTAAAAAAGTAATAAGTATTACCCTTTTCGATGCAGCTGAACTAGACAGTAGAGAGCAGAAAATGACGTCTTCACCACGAAAACTCGAATCTCTGATGGAACTGAGTAAAAACGATGCAAAAACAGAATAGGAAACTTGGCACTCCGACGAAATTAAAATTCGTTATCTTGATACGTCTCACTAAATACTTCTCTATATTGTTCTCTCTGCCTTCTATCAAAAGAATATTTTGTTCCTAAAGAATTTTCATCACTAAAACTCTTTGTAAAAAAAAATTGTATCCCCCCCCCCCCCCTTCTAGAAGGGAAAAGGTAGCTTTTACACCCAGAAATTAGGGTTACGAAATTGGGAGGGAAAAGGGTAGAATGGAGATTCCTCCACTCAACTCTCAATTCAAAAATCTCACCTCCGAGATGGGAGACAGGCTGGATATCCCAAATTATCCCAGAATCTGGATAAAATCCCAAAAGATAAACATGATGCGGATAAGTGTGATCAACCTCCCGTCCTTGGAGTCCAACGTGTCGCACATCCATACGTGTAAAAGATACGCTCAAACTTACTTCTCAAATAAGAAGTAAAGCGGTCGTGTCAAGTAAATAACCCAACTAGTGAGGTTGGGATCGTTCCCACGAGGAAAATAGTCTAGACTTAACTTCAACTTGTTATTACTATTGTTTGGTCAATGACTTCCTTGGAAAGTAAAAACAATAAAAGGGGGGTTTCTATTTCTAAATGAGTGAAAATAACTAACGAAATTGAAAGAGACACTTAACAGCTTTGAATGTTGGAGTTTAATCAATTAATCAAAGTAACTAGGGTTTACGTGTTCCCCACAGGTTCATAACTTGATAATTCTAACTATAACAATTCTTTCCTAGTATCTTGCATGCAAAGTGATAAGTTATGTATTTCTAAATCCTTGGTCCGGCATCTAGAAAATCTCACTCCGCACCTTGGTCCGGCTACGTGTGTTGCTATCCTAACCCTTATCTTTACCTCATATTAAGCATCGTATTCGATATTTGACTAAGTTATTACCTCGTACCAATCAATACTAGCCTATTAGATAGTATACACTAAATCTATGTTGATAATTCTTTTCCTATTATCTACCTCCTTGGTCCGGCAAGTAGCATTAAGGCGAGTTATTACGTTGGCCATCCGTTAAAAAGATTTCTAAGCGAAAGAATTATCAATACATGCAAGACACTATTCTGGAATTGTTATTTTAGTTAGGTTTTACCTCATTATTCGCCTATGGTTCCCACAACCCTAGTTATGGAGTTTAGTTACACATAGTCATAATCACAATATTCAAATATATGGTATAAGAATTCATGTACTTACTTCAATGAGAAAGAGTAAAATCTGAAAGTTTGCTTGACTAATCAACAAAAATCACCAACAATCAATTACAAGAGTCTCAAAATATTCAAGAGTCTCACCAAAGGTCTAAAAAATAATCAAAAATCTAACAATAATCAAGGGCCTAACCAAATAATCCAGATTCTAACCTCAAAAATGAGGTTTCTCGAACTATTTATAGAAAATAAAAAACTAATTAAACAAGGACTCTATTTGCTGGAAATCTGTCAAAACGCGGCTGGGTCGACGGACCTCGCGACGGACCGTCGTGGTCACGACGGGCCGTCATGGACTTCGTCGTCCCATACTTTGCAAATTCTTCTGCTGCTCTCTTCATTACCCTCGACGGCAGGTATGACGGATCATCACAGGCACAACGGTCCGTCAAGGGTCTCCGTTCCAAAACACTTGAACTCTTGGAATATGGGTACTGGGACTACTTCTCTGATCTTCATGACGAACCTGCAAGACGGACCGTCATGGCTACGACGGTCCGTCACAATTTTCGTAACCCCACACTTGGTCAGACTTCCCCATTTTCCTTCAGCTGCTGCACTACGCTTCCAACTACGGATTGTCACAAGCTCCGTAGGTGTTCTCTTCTGCATTTCTTCGCTCAAAAACCTCCGCATTCATCTTTGGACAGATTTCCTGCAAATAAGGAGAAACTTATATAAAAATTAGCACAAAAAGGCTTTTGGACACAATAAACTTAAGGAAAAAGTATTAATAATACCATGAAACCACGGTATATCAACACCCTCAACTTAAATTCGTTGTTTGTCCTCAAGCGACGCACTATGACTCAATACAAAATCTTTGTACAATAGTATCCATGTTTTATCCTTCGGAATCATTTGGCTATCAATCCCGATCAATCTCATTATATTTATGCATGCTATCACTATTAAGCTTGAATTATGTGGAATCAGACCATGACACAGACTCACCATGCACTAACACCTATCCTCTTCAATTTCTCACTGCGGTGCTAATATTTCCGGTATTACAACTAGTGTCCTCACTTCAAAACAAAATCCTCATTTTCCACACAATGATTTCAGTTTGAGTATAAGGATGACTTTTCAACACTCACTCTCAGAACAAATTCACACTCATTCATACATATTGCCATAAGCTTGCCCTTATTTTCACTGCTTTAAGTTCGCTATTACAACTCTTAGGATCACGATAGGACTTTCTTAGCTTGTAACACAGGCTCAGGGTAAGGTAGGGTATATTTATGTATACTTTAGTGACTTGTTGCCCTCCTTTACATATCGGCTATACATACCATTTTCTATCATTTTATTTGCCCAGTTTCTCATATCCTTTCACCTTGCTATTTTCCCTTCTTTCTTCATTTGTGTAAGTGACTCTCTTCTTTTCTTGCTTGTATTTCTTGTAATTTATTTTTATTTTTATTTTTATTTTTACTTTTCTTTCCACTAATTCTTGAGTCACTTTACTTTTGTTCTTTCTCTCTCTTTGTTCTTTCAACCCCACTTTCCAGAGCATTCCTCATAATAGCCACCCTCAACTCATGGCTTTACCATGAGTCAAAGTACACAATACCCAAAGTTGGGTCATGGCCATAAAAAGGGTTGTTTATTGCATTAGCCACCCTCAACTTATGCTTTTGGCATAAGCTGAGGTGCACATGTCCAAGGAGGGACCAGGGCCAACACATTATTCTTAGAAAAGATCAGTTAGGGTGAAAAAGAAAGGTCTAGTTTAAGCTCAAATCATTTGGATCAAAGAAGGATAAATTTCATTTGGTTTTCTTTTATTCAGGCTAAACAATGGGCTATATTGAATAATGGCCTATGATCCTTTCCTAATTGTCTATTTCAGCTTACTTTTAGCAGGACTAACCAGGCAAGTTCTAGCTCAGTACAAATAGTGGACTATCCAAATCTTCCTCACACTCACTTGACATCTCATTACTCTACCAGATTATCAGACACCTAGTTCGATTTTAGACTTAGGGTCATGCAGTGGTGTACCTCTATGTCATGCTTAGAGCCACACATCTATCAATCACTATGCCTAGTCATGCATCATTTTCCATTTTATCAAGATATCATTTTAGCTATCATGCTTCAGAATTAAACTATGTACAGAAGATATAGACATGCCGGTTCAACAGAAAGAGTAATCAGTCTCTTGGGGGAAAAGAACACAGGCAAGAAAACCCCAAAAGAGGATAGTGAATTGGGCTACTCAGACTTCACCCTAGCACTCAATTTCCATTTACCCCACCCCCAACAAAAACACATACAATTTTCCCCAATGCATAAAAAAAATTGAAATACTAGAGTGGTAGGTGAAGCAAACCGGGGCGCAAAGCACCGACGATCAGCAAGCTGGTGGGTTCGGTTCCCCGAAACCCACTACCTCTGTAACCTGGACACCCTCAGTGGTGTCCTCAACATCAACAGCACTATCAGCAGTGCCTCCCGCTATCTCCACAGTTCTGGAGCTAGACGCCCCAGCAACTAACTCTCCTGCTCTAATCTGACGCGCCTCCTCCTCAGCAAGCGAGGCTCTCCTCGCAGCCTCCATCTCACGGCGCTCCTTCTTCCGTACTCGAGCTTCATCCTCCTCTCGACCCCTACGCCTCTTGGCATGATCTCGAGGGGGAGGTGGTGGAATCTCTGAAGTGGCGAATAGGACCGCCATCACTGTGTCTTCAGCAGGCTCTGCAGAAGGGGCCTCAGACTCAGGCACCCTAGCCTCTAAGATCATATCAATATCTGCGCGAAGAATATCGACCGCAACCTGAAGGATCGACACATCCACCGGAGGGGCTGGACGGGCTAGCACCCGCAACTCAAAAGCGTCCAAGCGGTGATGAACCTCAGCGATCTTCCGCTCTGGGTGCTGGACCATTCTCGTCTCCAAGCGCTCTTCTGCCTCGGCAATAGACCTCTGCATCAAAGGCTGGATATGATGCAGAAGTGTAGCCATTTGCGCCTCTAATTTTTGGACCGTAGCAAGCGGGACCAGATAGGTAAAAGGGCTGAGCGAGAGGAGCTCGGGGCAGTGCTACTACCAGGGATAGACTCGACCGGGGTAGTCTCACTGGAAGCCTCCTGCGTAGCCGTGAGGGCCTGTGCTACCGTATCAGCCAGATTGTCACCAAGTGGAGGCAACTCTAGACGGGGCCCTCTGCGTGGATCCAACTCATTGGCCTCATCCCTGATGAGGCCGATATCAACAGTTCCCAGAGGGGTCTTGAGCTGATCAACGTGCCATATAAGCACACCTGCGGATCTGCATAGAGAAAATATCATGCACGGGAAAGGGTAAGTAGTTTTGACCTTAAAAGCCCTCTCATGCATGACCGCCTGTAGAAGCCACGCAAAATCCACCTCAAACCCGGCTATCATCGCTGCCATCAGTACTGCTCGATCCCATGTGACGATATAATCAGCGGGTCTGGGGGACAGGCAGTGGCGGACAATCAACCACAAAAACTTCGCCGTGAAAGTCAGGTTGGCCTTCTTGATGGCTCCCTTCGGCTCGGTCACCCAGTCGGCATCCTCTCCATCAATGGACAAGTGCAGGGCCATCCACCTCTTGGTGGTCTCTCTCAGCGATGGCTCACGCAGGAATTGGCCATCTTTAACAATCTGCCATCGGTAGTCAAACTCGACTGTGAGAGGGGTCCGATTAGCATCAACATTCTTGCCGTATAGAAACCGGCGAATGGCAGGTAGGGAGATATCAACCTGAACGCCACGTACTCGGACCTGCTCTAGTGGGGCCTGTTTGGCGGGGGCAGCCCGCCTATCAATCTGTGATCGGAGAGTCGCTATGTAGGATGCGTACAACTCTCGGACCAGCTCTGCACTATAACGTCCCAACGGATGCACTGTCCACTCCAGTCGATGTCTGGTGAAGAGATTCTGGATCTCTGGCATCGTCGGGAGACTTCCGGTAAGGACCCGCCGCTCTAATGTAAGTATCCTAGTCATGAATCCTTTGTCATTCAAGAAGTTTGCATCGGAATAGACTTGATACTGCCCATCGACACACCACCGGTTGGGCTGGTCGGTCACCGGGGTGAGAGCACGATTCGGGGAACCGGGTGTGGATTCCGAACTGTCAGCCTCATCAGACAAGGCAGACTCTGCAGCGGGGGCGGGTGCAGGAACCTTAGCAGATCCGGAGGCTTCCTCTGACCACGAAACTCCTAAGGAGCCAGATGCTCCTTCTTCATTAGTAGCTGACCTAGAAGATGTGCCGGTCAGTGTGCGCTCCTCATCAGACTGGGAGGCAGTGACTACGCCGGACGCCACCTTTTTGGGTATGGCTCTGGCAGCACGTGCAGCTCAGGATGGGGTGGAAGTGTCTGGGGGCACGTACTCGGGGTCACGCTCATCATCAGAGCCAATGACCAGGCGGGCAGACGGGGCGACAGACTTCGATCACCCGCGTGCGTAAACTCGATCTTGTTTTGGTGCCATAATCGATAGTACCTGTTAAGAATCGATATTAGTACTAGAAGGAGCAAACACGACAAGCAAAACCACACAAAATAAATAACAAAAATTAAAATAAAATGACATTGCTATAGTAACAGTGAAACACAACGGACCAGGTGGCGGCTCGTCGTGAGTACGACGGACCGTCATGGGGTCCGTCGTGTCTTACTTAGACTATGTTTATATGGAGAACCCTGAAGGAGAGTCTCTGATAAGAATGACGGTATGTGCAGGATGGACCGTCACAGGTACGACGGTCCGTCGTAGGTGTCCGTCAGAGGACACTTGAAAAAAATATGGAGACCCTTAGGAGAGTGGTCTCTGACCATCATAATGGTAATGCAGGACAGACCGTCGTGGGTATGATGGTACGTCGTAGTTGTCCGTTTGAGGACACTTAGAAAAATAGAAAGAGACCCTTAGGAACAGGGTCTATGACAACCAGAACGGTTGTGCAGGACGGTCCGTCGTGGGTACGACGGTCCGTCCTAGTTGTCCGTTTGAGGACACTTAGAAAAATAAAGAGAGACCCTTAGGAACAGGGTCTCTGAAACTAGAACGGTTGTGCAGGACGGACCGTCATGGGAACAACGGTCCGTCGCATGTGGCCGTTGGTGGACACTTGGAGAAAATTGGACAATGGGGTGTTAAGGCTGTTGGAACGGACCCAATGACGGTCCATCGTGGGTACGACGGTCCGTCATCGGGGTCTCGTTCTGTAACTCAATGACAGAACTGGGGATGCCCCATTCATCCCCTATGACCCAAATCGAATTGGTAGTGTTTTAACGTACATATGTCTAATCCAAATACCTAGTAAACTAGCAATGCTAAAGTACCTATTTCTAGGGTTTTAACACGGCAATTTCGAGGATTTTCAACCTAGGTCAGACAGAATTTTATGAAAGAATGAGCATATCAAGAAAAACAAGGCTAATACTAACTGATAAAAAAATACAATATAAATGAGTAGAAATTACAGACACAGACCTGAGAATTTAAGAGAAACAAGAGAGGAAGTACTTGGTGATCAAGTAGAGACCCACAGCAGAAGCTCCGACTAGTAGATGATGAATTTTAGGAATTACGAGAATTTGGGGAAAATGATCAGTTGAAAAGGGAGATGATTTTGGAAGTTGAAAAGGGAGGGAAATGGGAGGAAGAGTGAAGGAATGAGGTGAAATGAAGGGTTGGGGGTTTTAAATGTTGAATTTTTTAAAAAACACCAGTCGGGTCGGGTCGGGTACGCTTCATTAATGACGCGACGATTCCCCGACGACGGTCCGTCTCAGTTGTGACGGTCCGTCTCAGTTGTGACGATCCGTCTTTGGTTCCTTCGCGTGTGCCCTAGTTTGAAAATAACAGAAAGACGTACCTGGCACGACGTATTCATGCGACGGTCCGTCGCAGGAGCAACGGTTCGTCGCTGTATCCGTCAGTGACTGCTGCAGAGTAATTTTCTGCAGAATTTCCTGGTGATGTGCCTGCAAATTTAAAATCCATTAGTAGAAAATGCTACCATTACTAGAAAGAAAAAACTATAAGTATTGGGTTGCCTCCCAACAAGCGTCTGATTTAACGTCGCGGCACGACTGAAAACACTTGATTACTCAGCCTTCATAAAGATGGTATGCCTTTATCACTTCATTCACCGATGCAGTATGCCCAAAATAGAGTTTTATTCGTTCTCTATTCACCTTAAACCGCACTCCCTCCTTGGTTTTTAACTCAACTGCTCCGTGAGGGAATACTTGGGTAATCAAGTAAGGGCCCGTCCGTTTGGACTTGAGCTTGCCCGGAAGACAAGGCAACCTAGAACTATCTAAAAGCACCAAATCCCCAACCATAAACTATTGTTTTTCACTTTTTTGTTCATTCTCCTTCTTCATCTTTGTGGGATATGGCGGATACCGATTGGAGCTAACCACTCTGCCTCATGGACCTACAAATGTTGAAGGTCTCTTCTTCATTGTTCAACCGAAATTTCATCTGCCCCTTTTCCATATCAACTAAGGTTCTACCGGTAGCAAGGAATGGCCTCCCAAGAATAATAGGCACTTCAAAATCGACTTGACAATCAAGAATAACAAAATCTGCCGGAGATGTGAATGACTCCACTTTTACTATCACATCATGGAGTATCCCTATAGGCCTTTTCACTGTTCGATCAGCCATCAGTAGCCGCATCGCAGTGGGTTTTGGGTCACCCAAACCCAACTTCTTGTAAATCGAGAGGGCCATGAGATTTATGCTTGCCCTCAGATCACATAATGCTTTCGCAAAATGTAATGACCCGACTGTACAAGGAATAGTGAACGCACCCGGATCTTCTTTCTTTTGTACGAGAGATCTTGTAGCAATAGCACTACAATGCTGCATTCTATCATCATCCTCAAAAGTGACCGATCTTTTCTTTGTAACCAGATCTTTCATAAACTTGGCATAACCGGGCATTTGTTCTAGAGCTTCTACCAAAGGGACATTGATAGAAAGTTGTTTCAGCATTGCTATAAGACGCCGATATTTACCATCCTCGGTCTTTTTTCACTAATCTCTGAGGGAAGGGTGGTGGTGGTCTAGGCATGGGAATTACCTTCATATGGACTTGTGCATCTTTTCAAGTTCTCTCTTCTGCTTCACCACTACCCTTTACCACCTTATCATCATCCTTTCTCACCTTTTCCTCATTAGACGACATAGGTGGGTCAATGGTTTGCTTACCACCCCGAGTAGTGATTGTCATACAGTGTGCATCATTTTTCGGATTTTGGACAGTGTTGCTAGGAAGAGTGCCCAGTTGCCGTGTGTTCACAGTCGCAGATAATTTGGCCATTTGCAACTCGATCTGCTTAATCGATATTGCATATGTATCGAATTTTTGCCCAATACCTGCATAATCACACCTTAACTCTTTAATGTGCTCATCACTAGCATCGAACCTCCTCATCTTTTTGTGCAACATATCCTCAACTCGCGCCATACTCTCTCCACCATCCCTAAGAGTAACTTCACGATTTTGAGGAGGGACATAGGGCCCATTCCTATCATTTCTGTTACCGTAGTTACCCCTATTGAAGTTGTTGTAGCGGTTGTGGTTTCCATCTCGGACATAATGACCCTCACGGCTACAGTTACCATAGATCCGACCTTGGTTCCCTTGACCTTGGCGCCAATTATCCTGATTTGAGCCTTGGGCGCTCGGTCGGAAACCCCCCATCTGCTCATTTAATGCATAGGAGTCCTCCGCATAATAGCATTCATCAGTAGGAGGTGGTGGTTTAGGCAAGTAGTTAACTGCATTTATCTTTTATGCACCCCCAGTGATATGTTTTAGTACCAACCCAAGCTCAGTTCTCATCTGAGCCATTTATTGACGAATCTCATCTGTGGCTGGGTTGTGAGTGGACTGCACTGCGAAGGTATTTCTCCCGGTATCTGACTTCCTAGTACTGCATGCTTTATTATTCCGGGAGATTTTCTCTAATTTTTCAGCAATCTCAGCATAAGGACACTCCCCATAACATCCACTTGCTATAGTGTCCAACACCGTTTTATTATTATCATCCTATCCCCGATAGAAGAATTCCGTCAGTGACTCATCATCTATACGGTGATTTGGGACACTTCTCAAGAATGAGGTGAATCTATCCCAAGAACTACTAACTGACTCTCCTGGTAGTGCCACAAAGTTGTTCACTCTGTCTTTGTGGTTTAGTTTCTTAGAGACCGGATAGTAGCGTGCTAAGAAAACATCCCTTAGTTGGTTCCAAGTGAAAATTGAGTTGTAAGGGAGATTAGTGAACCATATAGCAGCCTCTCCCGTCAGTGAGAGAGGAAACACTCTAATACCTACTACATCCAAGTCCAAGTCAGGCCTCCCTACACAGCTTTTACACACTGCCCTTACCTTAGCTATATGGGCATGTGGATCCTCAGAAGGTAGCCCTGAAAACAAACCTCTGGCAATGAGCATTTGAATCAGGCTACTAGTTACCACAAAGGTGAGGCCTGGTGGTAGAGGAGGCAAGACAAGTGGCCCATCGAAGTCTGCTATGTTGTCATAGCCTCTGTAGTATGCTTGGGGCCATGGAGCGGGATTTTGTCCCCTCTGT
>NC_028645.1:15926136-16064234 GCF_001406875.1 Solanum pennellii | reverse complement strand
CTAATTAAACAAGGACTCTATTTGCTGGAAATCTGTCAAAGCGCGGCTGGGTCGACGGACCTCGCGACGGGTCGTCGTGGTCACGACGGGCCGTCATTGACTCTGTCGTCCCATACTTTGCAAATTCTTCTGCTGCTCTCTTCATTACCCTCGACGGCAGGTATGACGGATCGTCACAGGCACAACGGTCCGTCGAGGGTCTCCGTTCCAAAACACTTGAAATCTTGGAATATGGGTACTGGGACTTTTTCTCTGATCTTCATGACGAACCTGCCAGACGGACCGTCATGGCTACGACGGTCCGTCACAATTTCCGTAACCCCATACTTGGTCGGACATCCCCATCTTCCTTCAGCAGCTGCACTACGCTGCCACCTATGGACGATCACGAGCATGACGGACCGTCACAAGCTCCGTAGGTGGTCTCTTATGCATTTCTTCGCTCAAAAACCTCCGCATTCATCTTTGGACAGATTTCCTGCAAATAAGGAGAAACTTATATAAAAATTAGCACAAAAAGGCTTTTGGACACACTAAACTTAAGGAAAAAGTATTAATAATACCGTGAAACCACGGTATATCACTAAGGACGAACAAGGTTCAGGTTTTTCTTCTCTGACGAACTGATACGGAAACAAAAAAAGGGGAAAGGGGAAAAGGGCGATGTGATTCGCATCGCGTTTGGCTCAAGGTAAGAAATTCTGGGTATAATACTCTCCGCGCGTGACGGAGGTGGATACATACTGGACTGTACACTCCATTCCCCTTGGTTCTTCACGCGTGAGGGAGAGAAAGGAAAAATGTAAGAGGGTCGATTTCTAAATGGGTACTGGAATCGGGTCGGATGGTATAAGGGTGTGGGCTGGATATAAGAATTGGACTTGTAATTTTGAGAATTGATTCAGCTGATTTGGGTTTGGAATCAGGGTCAAATTTTGTATCAATAAACGACCCAAATTGGTTTATCCCCAAAAAGGATTAAGACTATATAAGGTTATTTGGTAATTAGACAGTATGAATTAGTACAAATTAATTAAACAAGCTTCTCAACGCAATAAAATAAATCGGCGTAACTAGAAAATAATTAGTTCAAACAAAATGTAAACTAATATATAACCAAACTAATCATTAAAATGTTCAAACAAAGGAAAATAGAATTTTTTTTTGAGACAAAATTAGAATAATTATAAAATAAACTAATCGTATACGTAATTATACAACTAAAATATATTATGAAATTAATTTAACATAACTTAAAGATTTTAAACTTTATAAAATCTAATTATTTTAAATTGTTTGGAATTAGGAAGCTTGCTAATTAACTCATATTGGCGAGAGTCAAAATTGGGTGTCAACAGTCTACATAATCAACCATCTTCCCTAACTAGAGTCATTCTTAAGACTTATCTATGTAAGATATGAAGTGACCATTTCCATGCCCCCTTCACACCTTAACTACTTTAGATAAGTACTTATTCACTTAACATACTTTCTTAACTTAAGTCATTACTTTCTTTAGTTCATTTAAGAGACTTTCATCACATATGGACATTCAAATAATGGTCTTGGAGAAGACCTAGGGACTCTTACTAACATCTTCAAAGCCTATTGTGGAATGTCTAGATAGCATCCATACCATTACCTAGACTTCATAGAGTTTCTCTTATGCTATAAGGTATCCCACATGATGAGAATAGGCAATAACCGACATACACCATGGTAGCAAAGCATGGAATCCGGATTTCTAACCTACTCCGATGAGGGTTTTCCACTTGCCAATGATAGACTTGGACACTACCATGTAGGCACATGGTTAAGGAATATGAAGTGCTTGATTCGTACTCTAGCCTCATCCTTTAACTAGAGCTACTTCCCTTACCATACTCACTCGGTTCTAGCCTTTGTTCTTATAGAGTAATTTACATTAAAGGTTCATATAAAGGGGTTCCATATCAAGTTCATAACCCAATCACGTTTACCCTACCAACGAGGTCCTCTAGGGATCCATACAATGGAGACAAGAAGCTCATAATGACTTTTCTAAGGTTTGATATGATGTCGTTCCAGCCAACCAACCTTAAGTCTATCATTCCTTTACTTGAAGGATACCATTATGGCTTTCGACTTCAATATTCATAACCTTACCACTAGGTTAAAGATTTCACATAAAACACCCTCTTAACATCATTCAAGGTCTCATGTCATTCATACATACCAGACTAAGAGGCTTTAGCATGAAGTCAAGACATCTCATATTCACATTCATACATACATCAGGTAAGGGACACAAGTCAACAAAGACAAGACACAACATACTTCACCTTAACACATATTACATGTCATTCTAAAAACACATCGGAATAACCATTACCATCTTTAAGTCATCCTATACACTACCATATCATCATCAATACAACCATCACAGACTAATATAGTCAAGTAGGAATAATAATGTAGCAACTCTAAGACTACACTCACTAAGACATAGTCATAGTCTAACATGATCACCTAATGTCCATAGAAGAGACACATACTTTCACATTAATCACAAGTAGGTACATATAGACATAGTCATAGTCTAACATGATCACCTAATGTCCATAGAAGAAACACATACTTTCACATTAATCACAAGTAGGTACATATGATCATTCTTCACATAAACAACTACAGAAATCATCATAATTCTTCAACTAGTGCCGACAAGGCCATGATCATCATAATACATAAACTAACACTAACAAGGCCATATCAATTCACATAGCACCGCCACCATAAGTGGACAATACGAATCAATATTTTAATACAAAACTATACATAATATTAATAGAGTTAGGGCAGCGTACAACGCATTCCATCTCACCACTTCAATCCAAAGCTAAATCATCCAATTCAATACCATAAGGCCCTTACCCATGGCCATGAACATCAATTCAATACATAAACTATAACACTCAATGAATCTAGGTCAATTAAATATAAATTAATCAATCTAAGAAAACCAATACATCAATTGAATACAATCCTTACATTATTCAACAGCCCATAGAAAACTACACTAGAAATCATAAGCATTAACTCAATATCAATTCAATAAGCTGATATTCAATAGATCTAAGAATATAAAATACTCAATTGACCAAATTGAAACAGACTATAAAACATAAAATCATAATCTATACATGAATCAAAAGACCATTACAATCTACGAACAATCTACGCATGAATTCATTGACATCAAAGCACGATCACATAACCCATATTTTAGTCAAATTGAGATATTTGAGAGGGTCAAGGGTTCATGGAGAATTTCATCGGAAAACATTGATTATACATCAATAATATCATATCTTAATATTTGAAAACCTTTCATGCAAGAACCCAAGACTTAGAGTAGAAATTGGACTTTTTCATCTTTTTGAAATCTTTGGAAATCATCATTGAAATTGACAATAAGGTGATAGAAACCATTATATGAAGAACTACCATACCTTATTAGAATAATCCAATGATAATTGAAGAAGAAACTCCATTGAAGATCCATGTTCAAGCTTTATCTTTACCCTGAGATCTCATGGAGGCTTTTGAAGAAATTTTGGGAGGGAATGTGTTTTAATTTAGGTGCTAGGGTTTAAATGAGAGTTTAATGAATTATATACTCTTAAAATACCCATAAACACCCGAAACAACTGTCTTCCTATTTTATAAGACTTGGGGCGAATTTCCCCAAAACCCTAAGCCTTAACAGAAAAGTTGGCAGTTTACGTAGCACCATCGACGCCCAATATCGACGATCCATGGGTGAGACCACGCCCCGACGATGGGGTCTCGTTGGTTGCTTATGCAACTCCTCCACCTGCAGACTTGCAGGATCCATCAACACCCCAAGTTGATGAGCCATTGTTCCATCGACTGGCCGTTGTTGGGTCGTCGTTGGGCACTGCATGCAAGCTGCCATGCAACTTCAAGTCTTGAATTAGGGTCCTCCTCTGGGGCCCTTGTGGGTCCTACGTGGAGTTGTACCCGGAGTTAAACCTCTAAAACGTATGTCTAGATATTAGGAACATTTCCACATAAGTTCAACATCAAACAAGCCATGCAACATGCTAAAACATATCCAACTCACAAAGACGTCTAAAGTTTAACTTTTGAACGTCACCCGACGTTCTTGGATGTTTGACCTCCAAACGTCACAAAAATTGACACACTGCCTAAGTACACCATAATAACTCCTTTACGGACCTCATAACCTCATGAATCACACATAAACACATATGAGCACATAGGTGTCTTAGTCGTCAAACGTCTTGGTCGTCCCTTAACGTTTGACTTCCAATACACCAAAACTCTTAGAAACTGCCTCTAACCCACATTATAGACTAATTTAGGGTCTTATACCATCACGACAATCATTTTAGACTATAGCTTCACCTAAGTCAGTTTTGGAGGTGTTATAAGGAGAAGTGATGAAATTTAGTGTGATTGTCTTACTTAGTAGGTTATCTATATTCAATTATCTAAAAGTCACTTACTTATTTATAATTATTTCATAAAGTTATTTTTCTTTAGCTTTTTAGTTAGAAGGTCACTTAACTTTATTTCTACCTTTTCAAAATTCACCATATTAAACATTTGAATGAGAAAATGTAGTCCATGTACATTTTTCTATTCAATCTACACAAAAATAATCAATTCTACAACTAAATACTAACTCATAACTTAAATTAAACTTACTTTCTCATAAAATTATTATTGAAAGTAATATAGGGATAGAGAAACGCAGAACATAAAAGATGAGGAACTATTGATTCAAATCTATCATCTTATTGAAGGAAATAACGTTGCCTATATGTATGATGAAAACAACGTAATCAAAACTTACGCTAACCTATTCCTAAATAACTTCTAGTTATTCTCTCCTACAAGTTAGGAGTTTTAGGTATCCAAAGACTAGGTAAAACAAACTTGGTTATACACACTCTTTAATATAGTAAAACTGTTAACAAATCCTCCGTTAAATTGATGTTTCTAACAAAGTTTACAGAGCTTCAACTTCTTCAGATGAGTAGATACCGAGTATTCTTCTAAAAATGAGAAAACTTTCCTTCTTCAAAGCCTTAGTGAAGATATTTTCTACTTGGTCTTGACTCTTGCAGTAACACAACTCAATTATACCATTATTTGTAAAGTCTCTTAAGAAATGATACTTTATATCTATGTATTTGCTTCGCCTGTGAAAGACCAAATTTTTGGACAGTTTGATGGCTGAGCTATTGTCACTATATATGGGAGTTGCATAATCCTTCTTGTAGTTAACTTCCTCAAGCAACTTCCTAAGCTAGATGGCTTGAATGGCACATGTTGTTGCAGCAACAATCTCTGCTTCTGTGGTGGACAAAGTTACAATAGGCTGCTTCTCGATGACCAAGAAATGGCATTTGATCCCACCATAAACAGTACACTGCTAGTAATTTTTCCATCATCTCGATCTCCGATATAATCATTATCTATAAACCCCATCATTAGTAAACCCTTACCTTTTATATAGTAGACCATGGAGGATTGTGCCTTGCAAATATCTTAAAATGCGCTTAGCAGCTAGGAGGTGATATTGCTTAGGATTGTCCATGTATATACTAATAAGGCTCACATCATAAATTATGTCTGGCCGAGATTTTGTGAGATACATAAAACTTCCTACTAATTGCTTATAGTAGGTTCCATCTACAACCTGGCCATCTGGATCCTTATCTAACTTAAAACTTGGATCAATTGGTCTACTAATCGGGTTAACCTTCTCCATATAAAATGTGAGCAACAAATATTCCACATATTTTATTTGAGAAATGAAGAACCATCACTATATTAGATAACCATTAATCCTGGGAAGTAATGCATTCTTCATTAATCAGTTATATCAAACTCCTTCATCATGGATTCCTTAAATTTCTTAAACATAGTCTCACAGCTTCTAGTGAAAATTAGATCGTCAACATATAGACAAACGATAAAAATATCACCTTTATTGTACCTGATGTAAGGAGTGTGCTCATATGGAAATCTCTGAAAACCTTCCTCCATGAAATAAGCATCTATGGGACTGTACCAAGCTCTTGACGCTGGTTTCAATACATATAATGCCTTTTTCAATCTATACACCTTATGCTCTTCACTAATTCTAATATTATAACACTTCAAAAATCCAAGACAAGTTCTAGAGCCTAACATAAGTGTACTAGGGTCTATACACTGTTTTAAGTTCCATTTTATTGAATATAAGTAATTTAGGTAGTCTAGAAACCAAAACGTCCAAGAATGTTCATGACGTCTGGAAACTAGTTCAAGGAGGCATTAGCATGCCTTAGCCTTTTTTAATAGATTTTAGAAGTCATTAAATGATAAAAATTGGTGGAAGGGTGTGTAACATTTGTTTAAGTTGAATTATTGTCGAAACTTCTAGGTACGACTCCCCAAGGACCAACCAAGGGCCCTTGAGGAGGACCCTTACGTTTGGGGTCAATGGACTGCCCAAGGCAGTGTCCACAGACCAGTGCCATCGACGGGGCGTGTGCCAATCGATGCAAAGTGGATGGTAACTTAGAAGAAATCCAGGAAGGGTCATTTTGCATATCTCTGACGAAGACGATGATGTGCAGCACGGAAGGGCAAAATGGTCGTCGATTAACCCAGAATCCGTCAATCATGGTGTCGTCTGTGGTCATTGTAATTTTCTGCACGGTTTTAACTAGTTTCAAATAATTAATTAAGGTGTTAGGTGATTATTCAGGGGTTTAGGGAAGCCTAATTAATTTAATTAACACCCCCTATAAAGACTCCAACCCAATTAGACTAATCACAACTTACAAAACAAAAATCTCTTCCTTTGCTCTTCTTTCTCTCTCTAGTGAAGAACGCCATTGAAGACAAAACTAGGGAAGGGTTTAAGGGCTGCAAAAAGTAAATTTCTCCATCAATATTCATCAATTAGTAAGTTATGGGAACTCTTTCACCTTTGAGACCTCTTTCCTCAAAGGGTTCCATCAAATTGATTTCAAAAGTTGAGTTTTCAAGTAGGTTTTCATCCAATACGAAATTGATGTTATGAATTGATTTGTTTATGATTTCATTTGGATATTATGAATAGATTAACATGTATTATAACTTAATTATGAAATATCTTGACGGTTTGGTCTAGTTTGTAGAAGATTCCCTTACCCCTTAACCCTAGGTTTTGATCTTGATATGAATTAGGTTGTGTTGGTTCAATTGACTTTATTATTGGTTGAATTGTTACTAGATGATGTTGTTACGCTAATCATGGATGAATTAGGGTGATTTGTAGTGTTTCATGCTAGTTCTTGAGAAGATGATCTAGGCTATAAAGTATATTATGAATTGACCTAAGTATCTTGTATTAAGCTATGATCTAGTATAGAATCTAGCATTGTTTCATGTTCGTTATAGACTTATGATGATGTATACCCAAATTGGGTTGAATTTAGGGTTTGTGGTAAGACCTTGATGCTGAACTATGAAGGAGACTTGGTAAGTCGTATGATCCCTATCCTTTATTTCAAATTATGATTGAGTCATGATGTTGTATTGGAGTATGCCTTGTATAAGTATTGATAGGGTGGAATGATGTTGAATTGAAATGTCTTGATTATGATTTTGAGGTGTTATCTTAAGATGTAAGTGTTATAAGGATGGTGAATGATTTACCAATGTTCCTTATCATGATATGAAGATGTTAATGTGCTAACCTTATCTATATAAATTGTAATGAAAGGACAATACTCATGCAATTCCTATTGAGCTATGACGATGATGATGTTTATACAAGGATTATATCCTGTGACCTACAATAAGTTATGATAATTAATAAAGACATTAAACAAATTTCAAAAAGGACTCTAGCTTAGCACCAAGTGATCCTGTATGTGAGGGGGTGACACATTCCCAAATAAGAAAGGCAGGGTTCACTATGGTCCTCACGGGGTGGATAGCCACATGAACCAAATAGGGTGTAGACTGATGTTTCCAAGACAGCCCCATAATCTTTAAACTATGTTTCCACCATAGGAATACTAGCTAGTGGATCCACCTAGAAAGCTATGTTTATGTTTTGTTTTATTTAGCCGGTAGACAACCTTCTGCACTGTAAGGTTTTACTACACCGATTCCACACTTAGATCTTGTGGTATCTGTCGGTTAGGGAACGATGTTCCCAAAAGGTAAAATAAACTAAAGGAATGAACTCTAACTATGATAACCTAAGGGGTCTAGCTTAGTCTAGGTACGGGTATGGGACTCTACCAAAGCATTGCACTAGTTAGCCTTGAGGGGAGTCTAAGGAGGATCTTCTTATGTATGAATATGCTTATGATGATATATATATATATATATATATATATATATGTGTGTGTGTGTGTGTGTGTGTGTGTGTGTGTGTGTGTGTGTATGATTAACTTGCAAATTTTTGATAGTATATGATGATTAGTTTAACTCATATATATGTCTTGGTCTATACGGTTAAAGTAAGATGATATGTACTCTTAAATGTTATGTTTATGTGATGTAGGATGTTGGTCATGATTCTTGTAGGGTTACTTGATTAAGTATGGTTATGGGGCTTTGCTTTGTCATTGCACTTGTTGATTTGATAGGGGTTCATGGGTAATTATCTTGCTTTGGGTATGTTGAAATGTACTTTTATACATGCTTGTTGCTATTATGGCTTGATGATAGAGTTATTTGACTATGTATTCAATTATATGATATGCATGTTGACTTGACTAGCATTGATATTGTTGGTCTTGTGATGTACATGCCTATGACTTAATGAACATGTATTATTGGTTAGTATGGTCTTGTTGAATATGCATAAAGGGTTTTAATGAAAAGTGCATACTTTATGAAATGTCCCTTTTTTTACCATGATTTCAAAGTATGTGTGCATATGGTCTCATAGTTAGGTACAAGTGGTGAACTAACCCCATTTCTTCCTTTTCCCCAACATTTTAGGTTCCGGTCGTTAAAGGGATTTTTGAAGAAGACTTGGAATTCCTGATCATCCAAGTTGGGTAAGTCCTCACATTTCGAGGGCAATGCCAATATCAAGCTATGAATTTGTTTTAGTGTAAGACTATTATGTTTCTTTTCTTTCATTTGAGTACTAAGCATTTGTATGACCTATATGTGGTCTTATTATATTGACGTATGGACTAGGCCCAATTTATATATTTTTGTTAGATGGTTATGAGATGAGATGATTATTTTGAGACTATGTTATTTTCTATACATCTATGTGCAATAAAAGTACAAGACTAAGTAATCTTCCTATACAAAGGGTCTATGTACACTCGATAAATATATATTATGTGGATGTGGAGGTCTATGTAACCTCCAAGTAGAAGCAAATGAAAAGTTTTAAGTTTTTCTGCATTTTTGACCTATGAATGTAATAATGTAAGCTAAGAGGCTAGTCTTAGTCCTCAAAAAGGACGATGCCGCTGGTTACATATTGGGGGTATTCCCGAATGTGACAAATTTGGTATCAGAGCATGAGGTTGAATATCTTTGAGTCGATTTCTGTCTCAACCACGTCTGTGTAGGGTTGTATTTATATTTGTAAAGTGCCCCACACTTATGAATAGGAATCTATAAGATGCTTCAGAAACGCTCACTTTCTTGGAATTCCAATATCGTGCCACTAGAGTGTACTTATTGTTTGCTTTTGAATATAATTCTCTTATTGTGATTATAGGCAATGAATACTCGAAGAAATGCAGCACAAAGACTTGAAGAAGAGATTTCCAATGAGGGAGTTCCTACCTATGGTGATCAGTTCCTCCTCTTAAGGAAGATGTCAATGATGACCAAGCCCAGGTGAATCCTCTTCCTTTGAGGGATGAGAACATAAGGGTCTCTATCCTCCAAATGGCCCAAGCCATTACAAACCAAGAACAATTTGCCACTACTCAATCCCAAAGCATGAAGTCCCAAGCTCATCGGTAGGTTATACCCCGAACACACCAATAAGTTGCTACTATGGCCTCTCATCTAAGGTATTTCACTAGGATGAATCCTCCTACTTTCTATGGATCCAAGGTTGAAGAAGACCCCCAAAGAGTTCATTGATAAAATCTATAAGATCCTATATGCTATGGGGTTTTCTACTAGTGAGAAGGTTGAGTTAGCCACTTACCAACTTAAGGATGTGGCTCAAGCATGGTATGTCCAATGGAGGGATAATAGGCCGTTAAGGGGTTGGCCAGTGACTTGGGAGGTGTTCAAGAAGTCTTTTCTTGATCGGTACTTTCCTAGGGAGAATAGGGAAGCCAAAGTGGTGGAGTTTATCAACCTTCGCCAAGGAGGTATGAGTGTGCATGAATACTCATTGAAATTAACTAAATTGTTAAAATATACTCCTTCATTGGTCACTGATCCTAGAGATGAAATGAGTCATTTTATGACGGGGGTGTCGCATGATTTGTAAGAGAATTGTCATTCGGCTATGCTATATGACAACATGAAAATTTCTAGCCTCATGGTTCATGCCCAAAATGTATAAGAGTAAAGGGCCATTAGGAAGAGTAGAGATGCCAAGAGAGCAAGATCTTCTATTAGTGGTTCTTCAAAGAATAGGCTTGAGATACAATTCAAGCCTAGGCTTAAGAAGCTGGTTTCTAATCAAGTTCCATCCAAGTTTCCTAAGGCTCGTGTTGATAAGGTTGCAAACCCAAAGCCTTAAAAGGGAAGAGGTACTAGTTCCCCAAGCAAGAAGCCAACTTGTGGTGAGCGTGGCAAGAAGAACTATGGTGATTGCCTCAATGGGATGGATAAATGTTTTAGTTGTGGTAAAATTGGTCACAAGGTTATTCATTGCCCTAATGTGAAGAGTCAAGACAAGGGTACTGGGCAAGCAAGTGGTTCAAATAAGGCTCCAAAGAAGAATTGATTATATGTTCTCCGCTCTAGGGGTGAGCAAGAGACTTCTCCCGACATGGTGACCGGTATGTTGAAAGGCTTCTCTATTGATGTATATGCCTTACTTGATCCCGGTGCTACCTTATCATTTCTTACTCCTCTAGTAGATAAAAATTTTGACAATTTGCCCGATATTTTGCATGAACCTTTTATAGTGTCAACCCCGGTGGGTGAGTCGGTTATTGCAAAAAGGGTGTATAAAAATTGTCCTATAATGCTTCCCAATTGAGTTTCTTATGTTAAACTAGTAGAACATGATATGATTGATTTTCATCTCATTTTGGGTATGGATTTGTTGCATGCATGTTTTGCCTCTATTGATTGTAGAACAAGGGTGGTGAAGTTTAACATTCCAAATGATCCCATTTTAGAGTGGAAGGGGGAAATTCTATTCCTAGAGGTGAGGATATACCAAAGATGACATTTTGAACTACATATGGTCACTATGAGTTCTTAGCAAGGTATTTTGGTCTCATGAAGGCCCGGACGGAGTTTATGGATCTCATGAATAGGGTGTTTTGCAGTTAACTAGATTTATTTATCATTGCCTTCATTAACAACATCTTGGTATATTCTAGAAATGAGGTTGATCACATGAACCATTTAAGGGTAGTGTTACAAGTGCTTAAGGAGATACAATTGTTTGCCAAGTATACCAAATGTGAGTTTTGGTTGAGGTCGGTGGCATTTCTTGGTCATATCATTTTTGGTGAGGGGGTTGAGGTTGATCCAAGGAAAACAGAGGCGGCGAAAAATTGGCCTAGACCATTGACTCCAACCGAAATTACGAGTTTCTTGGGTCTAGAGGATTATTATCAGAGGTTTGTAAATGGTTTTGCGTCCATTGCATTCCCTTGATTACTTTGACCCAAAAGAGTAAGAAATTTGAGTGGTCGGAAGCATGTGAGAAAAGCTTCCAAATTTTGAAAAATAGGCTTAATTCCGCTTCAGTGTTGACTCTACAGGAGGGTACAAAGGGTTTAGTTGTGTATTGTGATGCATCCCGAGTTGGTTTAGGGTGTGTGCTTATGCAACATGGGAAGGTAATATCCTATGCGTCTAGGCAACCTAAGGTGCATGAGAGAAACTATCCAACTCATGATCTTGAATTAGAGGCTGTGGTATTTGCCTTGACAATATGGAGGCATTACTTGTATGGTGTCCATGTTGATGTATATACCGACCATAAGAGTCTCCAATATGTGTTTACTTAAAAGGATTTGAATCTCCGACAAAGAAGGTGGTTAGAATTGTTGAAAGATTACGACATGAGTGTTCTCTATCACACTGGCAAGGCCAATGTGGTTGAGGATGCTCGAAATCATATGACCATGGGTAGTGTGTCTCACATAGAGGAAGCCAAGAAATACCTAGTTAGAGATGTTCATAGGTTGGCTAGACTGGGTGTGAGATTGGAAGATTCTCCGAATGGTGGTTTTATGGTCATCATAACTCTAAGTCATATTTGGTGGTTGAGGTAAAATCCAAACAACACCTTGATCAACCATTGATGGAGTTGAAGGAATCGGTTCTTGGTAAGCTTAATGAGTCATTCTCCTTAGTGGGGGATGGTTTCTTGAGGTTTTAAGGAAGATTGTGTGTTCCGAATGTAGATGGATTAAGAAACTGGATCCTTGAGGAAGCCCATGGGTCCCGTTACTCCATTCATCCGGGTTTGACAAAAATGTACCATGACCTTAGGGAAGTATTTTGATGGGAAGGTTTGAAGAATGACATAGCATAGTTTGTTGCTAATTGTCCAAATTTCAAAAAAGTGAAAGCCAAACATCAAAGTCGGGTGGCTTACTACAACAAATCCAAGTTCCTACTTGGAAGTGGGAAGACATCAATATGGATTTGTAGTAGGTTTGCCTCGGACTCAAAGGAAATATGACTTTATATGGGTGGTTGTGGCTAGGTTTACCAAGTCCACTCATTTTATTCCCATCAAGTCTACTTATTCGGCGGAAGATTATGCTAGGATCTTCATACATGAGATTGTATGTCGCCATGGTATTCCGTTATCCATGATATCAGATCGGGGTGCAGAATTTATATCGAGGTTTTGGAGGTCATTCCAAAAAGGGTTGGGTACTAAGGTGAAGTTAATAAATGCTTTTCATCCCCAAACGTATGGTCAAGTTGAGCGTACTATTCAAACCCTTGAGGATATGCGTAGGGATGGTATTATTGATTTCAAGGGAAATTGGGATAAGCATTTTCCTTTGGTAGAGTTTACTTATAATAATAGTTTTCATTCATCCATATCTATGGCTCCTTACAAAGTCTTGTATGGTAGGAGGTGTAGGTCTCCTATTGGATGGTTTGAAGTGGGTGAGCCTTCACTTATTGGTTCCAATTTTATTTATAAGACTTTGGAGAAGTTCATATCATAAGGAACCGATTGAAAACAGCCTATAGTTGGCAAAATTCTTATGGTAATCATAGGAGAAGGGATTTGGAGATTGAAGAAGGTGATAAAGTGTATTTGAAAATTGCGCCTATGAAAGGGGTGGTTATATTTGGAAAGAAACGGAACTTGAGTCCTTGTTATGTGGGTCCCTCGTTAGTGTCATTCGGGGATGAATGTTCCTAAGTGGGGGGGAGGGGGAGGGGATAATGTAACACTTTGAAAGTCCAAGATATGTTCGATAGCCTAACATAAGTGTCCTAAGGTATAGACACTTTTTTAAGATCCATTTTAACGAATATAAGTCATTTAGAAACTTTAGAAACCGAAACGTCCAAGAACATCCATAACGTTCGGAAACTAGTTCAAGGAGGTACTAGCGTGCCTTAGCATATTTGACTAGCTTTTAAAAGTTGAAAATGATGAAAATTGGTGGGAAGGTGTCTAACATGTTTTTAAATAGATTCATGGTTGAAACGTCCGGGTGCGACTCCCCAAGGACTAATTAAGGGCCCTTGAGGAGGTCCCTTGTGTTTGGGGTCAAAGGACTGCCCAAGGCAGTGTGCACGAGTTCCATCGACGGGGCGTGTGCCAATCGACAAGGCGTCGATGGCCACTGACGATGTTCACTTAGACAAAATCCTGGAGGGGTCATTTTGCATGGTCTATGACCAGGACAATGGATGTACAGCACATAAGGGCACAGTGGTCGTCAATTGACCAGCGATCCGTCGATCGTGGTGTCGTCTGTGGTCACTGTAATTTGCTGCACGTTTTTAACTAGTTCCAAAATAATTAATTAAGGGATTAGGTGATTAGTTAGGGGTTTAGGTAAGCCTAATTAAGTTAATTAACACCCCATATGAAGACCTCAACCCCATTAGACTAATTACAACACGCAAAACAAAACTCTCTTCCTTCTATCTTCTTTCTCTCTCCAGTGAATAACACCATTGAAGACCAAACTAGGGGAGGGTTTAACGGATGCAAAGATTCAATTTCCTCCATCAATCTTCATCAATTAGTATGTTAAGGGATCTAATTCACCTTCAAGACCTCTTTCCTCAAAGGGTTCCACCAAATTGATTACAAAGTTGAGTTTTCAAGTGAGTTTTCATCCAATACGAAATTGATGTCATGAATTGATTTGTTTATGATTTATTATGGATATTATGAATATTAACATGTATTCTACCTTAATTATGATATATATTGATGGTTTGGTCTAGTTTGTAGAGATGACCCTTACCCCTTAACACTAGGTTTTGATCTTGATATGAATTAGGTTGTGTTGGTTCAATTGACATGGTTATTTGTTGAATTACTACTAGATGATTTTGCTACACTAATCAAGAAATAATTAGGGTTATTTGTCATCTTTCATTCTAGTTCTTTAGAAGATGATCTAGGTTATGAAGTATATTGTGAATTGACCTAAGTATCTTGTCTTATGCTATGATTTAGTATTGAATCATGATGTAGTGATTCTTCTAGTCTTTTTATCATGTTGGTTATTTACTTATGATGATGTATACCCTAATTGGGTTGAATTGAGGGTTTTTGTTAAGACCTTGATGATGAACTATGAAGGAGACTTGGTACGTCATATGATCCCTATCCTTTACTTCAAATTGTGGTTAGTTGTGATTAAGTCATGATGTTGTATTGGAGTATGCCTTGTATTAGGGTTGATAGGGTGGTATGATGTTGAATTGAAATGTCTTGATTATGATTGTGAGGTGTTGGCTTAAGATATAAGTGTTATAAGGATGGTGAATGACTTACCAATGTGCCTTATCATGATATGAAGATGTTTATGTGCTAACATCATCTATATGAATTGTAATGGAAGGTAAATACTCATGCAATTCCTATTGATCTAAGATTATGATGATTTTTATACAAGGGTTAGACCCTTTGACCTACAATAAGTTATGATGATTAACAAAGACATTAAAGACATTTCAAAAGGGACTATAGCTTAGCACCGAGTGATTTTGCTTGTGAGGGGGTGACACTTATCCAAATAAGGAAAGTAGGGTTCACTATGGTCCTCATGGGGTGGATAGCCTTATGACCTAAATAGGGTGTAGAGTGATGTTTCCAAGACAGCCCCAAGTTCCTTAAACTACGTTGCCACCATAAGAATACTAGCTAGTGGATCCACATAAAAAGCTACATTTATGTTTGGTTTTACTTTAGCTGGTAGACAACCTTCCTTTCGTGTAAGGCTTTACAACACGGGTTCCACACTTAGCTCTTGTGGTCTATGTCAGTTAGGGAAAGATTTTCCCAAAAGGTAAAATGAACTAATGGAATGACCTCTAACTATGATAACCTAAGGGGTCTAGCTTAGTCTAGGTAGGGGTATGAGACTCTACCTAAGCATTACACTAGTTAGCCTTGAGGGGTGTCTAAGGAGGATGTTCTAATGTTTGAATATGCTTATGATGATATATGATATACATATGATGAACTTGCACATTGTTGATACTATATGATGATTATTTTCACTTATGTATAGGTGTTGGTCTGTATGGTTGAAGTAAGATGATATGTACTCTTAAATGTTATGTTATGTGAAGTAGTATGTTTGTCATGATTCTTGTTGGGTTACTTGATTAAGTAAGGTCATGGGCTTTGCTTCGTCATTGCACTTGTTGACTTGAAAGGGGTTCATGGGTAATTATCTTGCTTTGGTTATGTTGAAATGTACTCTTATACATTCTTGTTGCTATTATGACTAGATGATAGAGTTATTTCACTATGTTTTCAATTATATGATATGCATGTTGACTTGACTAGTTTTGATGTCGTTGGTATTGTGATTTACATGCCTATGACTTAATTAAAATGTATTATTAGTTGGTATGGTCTTGTGGAATGTGCATAAATGTTTTAATGATAAGTGCATACTTTATGAAATGTCCCTTTTCTTAGCATGATTTCAAAGTATGTGTGAATATGGTCTCATACCTAGAACAAGGGGTTTACTAATCCCATTTCTTCCTTTTCCAATATATGTTAGGTTCCGGTCGTTGAAGGGATTTTGGAGGCGACTTTGAATAAGACTTGGAATTCTTGATCATCCAAGTCAGGTAGGTCCTCACTTTCCAAGGGCAATGCCAATATCAAGCTATGAAGTTGTTTTAGTATTAAGATTATAATGTTTCTTTCCTTTCATTTGAGTACTAAACATTTGTATGACCTATGTATGGTCTTATTGTATTGATGTATGGGCTAGACCCAATTTGATATACTTTTGTTAGATGGTTATGAGATGAGACGACTATTTTGAGACTATGTTATATTCTATATATCTATGTGCAATAAAAGTAGAAGACTAAATAATCTTCCTATACTAAGGATCTAAATATACTAGATAAATATGTATTATGTGTATGTAGAGGTCTATGTAAACCTCCAAGTAGAAGTAATAAAAAAATTTAAATTTTTCCGCGTTTTGGACCTATGAATGTAATGATGTAAGCTAAGAGGCTAGTCTTATACCTCAAAGAGGTCGACGATTACGGTTATATCTAGGGGGTATTCCCGGATGTGACAGATATAGCGGGAGTTTGATAAACATACACTTCTTCTTCTAAGTTTCCATGTAAAAATGCTGAATTTAGATCTAATTGATACATTGACCATTCATTTTGAGATGTGTAACACTTCAAAAATATAAGACATCTTCTAAAGACTAACATAAGTGTAAAAAGGTTTAGACGTTGTTTTAAGGTCTATTTTAATGTATCTAAGTCAATTAGGAGGTCTAGTAGCCAAAACATCCATGAACGTCCATGACGTCCGAAAACTAGTTCAATGAGGCACTAGCATGCCTTAGCCTATTTTACTAGATTTTAAGAGTCGGAAAGTTGGTGGAAATGTGTCAACATGTATTAGAGTTATTTCATGGTCGAAACATCCAGGCACGACTCCCAGAAGACCAACTAAAGCCCTTGAGAAGGACCCTTATGTAACACCTTGAAAGTCCAAGACACATTTTAAAGCCTAACATAGGTGTCATGAAGTTTAAGTAGTGTTTCTAAGTCTATTTTAAATTAATATAGGACATTTAGGAGGCTTAAGAACCAAAACATCCATGACGTCTGGGAAGTTGGTTAGAAGGTATGATAGTGTACCTTAGCCTATTTGACTAAATTTTAGGAGCCGAAAATGTACAAAAATTGGTGGAAAGGTAGGTAGATAATATGTGTTTAAGTTGTTTCATGGTTTAATTCTCTGAGGTACGACTCACAGAGGACCAACAAAGGACCCTTGAGGAGGACCTTTGTAGTTTATGCAACATTGCCTGGCAGTGTGCATCGACGGGACAGAAAACGGCCCGTGTGTGGATCGATGAGGCATCGATGCAACCATTGTCGCACACCTAGGAAGGTGGATAAGGCCCCTTCACCTGCACAACCTCCGAACTTATTGAGAAGCAGTGCAGAGGTGCAGGCTACGGTCTGTCTGTGGATCGACAGGGCGTCGATGCTACCATTGTCCCACACTTAGAAAATTTGGAGGAAGCCCTCGCCTGCACAGTCTCAGACCAAGACGATGGAGTGCAGGATGGAGGGGGGGCTGTCCGTCAACTCACAGACGGCCCGTCGATTGGGGTTTCATCCATGAGGGTCGAGTTTTCTACTTAATTTAAGTTGGTCTTATTTAATTAATTGAGTGGTTTAGGGGTTAGTTGGAGATTAAAGGGAGACTAATTAAGTTTATTAAGTCCAACTATAAATACCATCAACCCTTATTAACCTAAAGACAACTCTCAAGTAAACTCTCTTCCTTCTCTCTTATTTACCTCTCTACATGAACTCACCATTGAAGACTAGCAAGTACTAGGGTTTGGGGGCTGGAAAGGGATGAATTCACCATCAAATTGTTGAAAAACGTTAAGGTATGCATTCTATTCATCTTTGAGACTCTTTCCTCAAAGGGTTCCTTCAAAATAGATTTCAAAAAGTTGCATTTTCTTATGGGTTGCATTCAATTACAAAACTGAAGTTATGAATTGAGTTGTTGATAATTTCTCTAAGTTATATTTAGTAGATTAAAATGTAATTCAACTTATCTATGGTAATTGTTGATGGTTTGGTCAAAATTGAAGAATATGATCCTTCATCCCTAACCCTATGTAGTGTTCTTGACCTATATTGTATTGTGATCATTCAATTGAGTTTGTTGTGTATTAGATTACTACCCTATTGGTGTTATTATGATTAAATTAAGATGAATTATAGGCCTATCATGCTAGTTCTTGAGATGTGATTTAGGTTATGAATTATAATGTGAAATTAGCCTATGTATCTTGTCTCAAGTAGTGATATAAAAATGAACTGTGTTATAGAGATGAAATTGTCCTTCTATTCTATTGATTGACGTTGTGTGATGATGTTACTCCCCATGTTAGGTTGAGTTATAGGTTGATGGTAAGACCTTGATGATAGATTATGAGGAAGACTTGGTAAGTCTTAAAATCTCTATATATACTTCCAATTGTGATTAGTTGTTGTTAAGTCATGATTCTACATTGGAGTATACCTTATACTAGGATTATAGGGTGGTATGATGTTGAAATGAAATGTCTTGACTATGTTCTGAGGTTGATTAAGGTGTATGTGATATAAGGATGGTGAAAACTATCAATGTGCTTTGATATGCTATGACATGCTAATGTGTTAACCTCACTTATATGAATTGTGATAAAAGGACTTATACTCATACAATTGTTATTGAGCTATTGATGATGATGATTATACAAGCGGTAGACCCTATAGCCTAAATTAAGCTATGATTGATAATTAAAGGCTTAAAGACATTTCATAAAGGGACTCTAGCTTAGCACCGACTGAACTAGATAGAGGAGTGTCTCTTCCCACATAGGGAAGGTAGGAACACTACATTACTCTTGAGATTGGAGACTATAAATCATGGCGCATAAAGAGGGTACCAACTAAATCTCCTAGTTCTTGAACTATGTTGCCCCCATAGGAATACTAGCTAGTGGATCCACGTAGTTGCTATGTTTCATATTTTGGTACTACCTTGGAAAGTAGTCCACCTTCTTTCGATGAGGGTTTTATGACACCGGATTTCACACTAGCTCATGTGGTATATATCGGTTAGGGCAAGATGTTCCCAAAAGGTAAAATGAATTAAAGGACTTGAAGTCTAACTTGGATAACCTAAGGGGTCTAGCATAGTCTAGGTAGGGGTATGGGACTCTACCTAAACATTGCACTAGTTAGCCTTGAGGGGATTCTTAGTATGAGGTTCTTATATATGTTTATGTTATGATAATAGATGATATATATATGATGACCATGGCACTTTATTGATACTATATGTTGATTAGTTCATTTATGAATATGCCTTGGGTTGTAATGTTAATATATGATGAAATTTAGACCTAAATGCCATGATATGTAAAGTTGGACATTGGTCATGATTTCTTGTTGGGGATACTTGATTGAGTAACGTTATGGGGATTTTCTTGGTCATTTCACTTGTGGACTTGATAAGGAATTGTGAGTAGTTGTTTTGCTTATTATGATATGTTTGACTCTTATTCATTCTTGTCATATTATTCCTTGATTTTAGGGTTGTCGTAAATCATAGTTTTAAGTGTGTTTGGATAAGTATTACTTGTTGACATAGTAAGCATGTTTGATTGATTAATATGACTTACTTGACTTTGCATTAAGTCCTTAAAAGGGTAAAATGGCATGTTTGGACTAAAAAGTCCTTTTTAGCATGTTTTTCTTGTGTATGTGTGCATAAGGTCTCATATATAGTACACGTGGAGTCTAACCCCATTTTCTTCCCTTTTTCCCAAACATTTTAGGTTCCGATCATTGAAGATTTTGGAAGGCAACATTATTGAAGGCTTGGATTCTTTCTTTCATCCAAGTGGGGTGGGTCCTCAACTTTCGAGGGCAATGTCATCATCTAGCTTACAGATTTTGTTATGAGCTTAATGACTCTTTCATTTCTTTCCTTTTAATTGAGTATTGTACTTTTGTATGACCTATATGTGGTCTTGTTGAATTGATTTAAGGGCTATGCCCATATTGTGATAATCGTTAGATGGTATGAAATGACACAATCTTGAGACTATTTCTATATTTTACGTATATGTATGTGTAATAAAAGAAGAAGGCTATCATATGGATACTCGACATAAATATATATTATGTGTATGTAGAGGTATATGTAAACCTCCAAGTAGTGATAATGAAAGTTCTGAATTTTTCCGCATTTTTTCAACCTGTGAATGTAATGACATGAGACTTAGAGGATAGATGATGCCGGGTACGTCTAGGGGGTAAAATCGGATGTGACAAACTTTGTATCAGAGCTAGGTTGAATATCGTTGAGTTATGTATCTCTCTCTACCACGTCTATGTAGGTTTTTATTCATAATTGTGAAGCGCGCACTTATGAGTAGGAACCTATATGATGCTTAGGAATCGCTTTCTTTCTTGGAAATCTTATATCGTGCCAATAGAGTAAACTTATGGTGAGCTTATGCATCTAATCCTATGGTTGTGCTTATAGGAAGCATGAACACTCAAAGGAATGTGGCTCGAAGACTTGAGGAGGAAGTTGCTAATGCGGGAGCTCCTCCCCAAAATGAGGAAGTTCCTCCATATGAAGAAGATGCTAATGTGGAGCAAGCCTCGGCTAACCCTCCACCTATGACGAAGGCGGAGATGAGGTCTATTCTTGCTCAAATGGCTCAATCCATGACTATTCAAGTACAAACTGCGACGGTTCAAGCCCAAGCTATGACGACCCAAGCCAATCGGGATATTTCTCCCTGTCCTCATCAACAAGTCACTACTATGGCTTCCCGTCTAAGGGACTTCACTCGAATGAACCCTCCTACTTTCTATGGGTCTAAGGTTGATGAAGACCCCCAAGAATTCATCTATGAGGTCTACAAGATACTATATGCTATGGGGATGTCTTCAAGTGAGAAGGCCGAGTTGGACACATATCAACTCAAGGATGTGGCTCAAACTTGGTATGTGCAATGGAGGAATAATAGGTTGTTGAGGGGTTGTCCGGTGACTTGGGAGATCTTTAAGGCAACATTTCTAGATCGTTCTTCCCTAGGGAGATGAGGGAGGATAAAGTGACGGAGTTCATCAATCTTCGCCAAGGAAGAAAGAGTGTCCATGAATACTCTTTGGAATTCATTAAGTTGTTCAAATATGCTTCTTCTTTGGTCTCTGATCCTAGAGACCAAATCAGCCATTTTGTGATGGGGGTGTCGTAGGAATTACAAGAGGAGTGTCAATCGGCCATGCTACATGACAACATGAACATTTCCCTTCTTATGGTGTATGCAAGAATAGTGGAGGAGGCAAGGGATAAGCGAAAAAGTAGAGATGCTAAGAGAGAAAGATCATTTGATGAAGGTTCTTCAAAGAATAGGCTTGAGATAGAAGACAAACTTAGATTTAACAAGCGGGTTTCTAATCAAGTCCCTTCCAAATTCCCAAGATCTAGTAGTGATAGGGTGTCTAACCCTAAATTCAAGAAGGGAAAAGGTACTAATTCACCAAATGAGAAGCCAACTTGTGGAAAGTGTGGTAAAAAGCACTATGGTGATTGCCTTAAGGGGACAGATAATTGCTATAGTTGTTGAAAGAGTGGTCACAAGATGATAAAAGTCCAAATGTGAAGAGTCAAGACAAAGGTAGTGGTAAAGCTCAAGCAAGTGGTTCTACTGATGCTCCAAAGAAGAACCGCTTCTATGCTCTCCGCTCTAGGAGTGAGCAAGAGACTTCTCCCGATGTGGTGACCGGTATGTTGAAAGTTTTCTCTCTTGATGTATATGCCTTACTTGATACCGGTGCTACTTTATAATTCGTTACACCTCTAGTAGCTAAAAAGTTTGATATTTTACCCAATATTTTGCATGAACCTTTTATAGTGTCTACTTCGGTGGGTAAGTCGGTTGTTGCAAAAAGGGTGTATAGAAATTGTCCTATAATGTTGCCAAATAGAGTTTCTTATGTTGATCTAGTAGAACTCGATATGCTTGATTTTGATATTATATTAGGTATGGATTGGTTGCATGCATTTTTTGCATCCATTGATTGTAGGACAAGAGTGGTGAGGTTCAATTTCCTAAATGTAAACGTTGTTGAGTGGAAGGGGGGAAATTCTATTCCTAGAGGTCGTATTATTTCTTGTCTAAAAGCAAGCAAAATGACCTCAAAAGGTTGTCTATATCATATATTAAGAGTCCAAGATCTAGACTCCGAAGTTCCTCCCATTGAGTCGGTACCCGTAGTGAGTGAGTTTCCGGAGGTCTTCCCTAATGACCTTCCTAGTATTCCACCCAAACGGGAAATTGACTTTGGCATTGATTTGCTAACGGATACAAATCCCATATCAATTCCTCCATATAGGATGGCTCCAACCGAGTTGAAAGAGTTGAAGACTCAACTCAAGGATTTACTAGATAAGGGTTTTATAAGGTCTACTATTTCACCGTGTGGTGCTCCAATTTTTTTGTGAAGAAGAAAGATGGGTCCTTAAGAATGTGTATTGACTACCGCCAACTCAGAAAGGTTACCGTTAAGAATAAGTACCCTCTCTCTCTCCAATTGATGACTTATTTGACCAACTCCAAGAGGACAGTTACTTTTCAAAGATAGACTTGAGGTCGTGGTATCATCAACTTAGGGTGAGAGAGGGGGATATACCAAATACATCCTTTCGGACTAGGTATGGGCATTATGAGTTCTTAGTCATGTCTTTCGGTCTCACTAATGCTCCGGAAGCATTCATGTACCTAATAAATAGAGTATTTCGAAATTACATAGATTCATTTGTCATTATCTTCATTGACGATATCTTGGTATATTTGAAGAATGAGTATGATCACATGGTTCATTTGAGGGTAGTATCGCAAACCCTTAAAGAACATCAATTGTATGCCAAATATATTAATTGTGAGTTTTGGTTGAGGTCGGTGACATTTCTTGGGCACATCATCTCTAGTGAGGGAGTTGAGGTAGACCCAAGGAAAATGGAAGCGTTGAAAAACTGGCCTAGACCATTGACTCCGAATGACATTAGGAGTTTCTTGGGTCTAGCGGGTTACTATCGGAGATTTGTGGATAGCTTTGCATCCATAGAATCTCCTTTGACTACCTTGACTCAAAAATGTAAGAAGTGTGAACGGTCGGAGGAGTGTGAGAAAAGTTTTATTTGTTGAAGGATAGGCTTACTTCCACTCCTGTTTTAACCTTGCCAGAGGGTACAAAGTGTTTTGTCGTGTATCGTGACGCATCCGAGTGGGTTTGGGGTGTGTGCTTATGCAACACCGGAAGGTGATAGCTTATGCCTCTAGGCAACTAAAGATACATGAGAGAAATTCCCCACTCATGACCTTGAATCAGCGGTCGTGGTGTTTGCTTTGAAAATTTGGAGTGATTACTTGTATGGGGTTCATGTTGATGTTTTTACTGATCATAAGAGTCTCCAAGATGTGTTTACCCAAAAGGAGTTGAATCTCCGACAAAGAAGGTGGCTATAATTGTTGAAAGATTATGATATGAGTGTCCTTTATCACCCCGGCAAGGCTAATGTAGTTGCGGATGCCCTAAGTCGTATGACTATGGGTAGTGTATCCCATCTTGACAAAGACAAAAAGGACCTAGCAAGGGAAGTACATAGGTTAGCTAGTTTGGGGGTGAGGTCGGAGAGTTCTCCGGATGGGGGTGTTATAGTTCATCATAACTCCGAGTCATCTTTAGTGGTTGAGGTGAAGTTCAAACAACGCCTTGATTTAGCCTTAATGGAGTTGCAAGAATTGGATCTCGGCAAGTTGAATGAATCATTCTCCTTAGGGGGATGGTGTGTTAAAGTACCAAGGGATATTATGTGTTCCCGATGTTGATGGGTTGAGGGATCGTATCCTAGAAGAAGCACACGGGTCCCGGTACTCAATTCATCCGAGGTCGACAAAAATATACCATGACCTAAGGGAGATATATTGGTGGGAAGGTCTAAAAATGGACATAGTGGATTTTTTCGCTAAGTGTCCGAATTGCCAACAAGTAAAGGTTGAACACCTAAAGTCGGGTGACTTACTACAAGAGATCCAAATTCCTACTTGGAAGTGGGAAGACATCAATATGGACTTTGTAGTATGTTTACCACGGACCCAAAAGTCTTATGATTCCATATGGGTGGTTGTGGATCGATTGACTAAGTCCAATCGCTTTATTCCCGTCAAGTCTTCATATTCGGCAGAGGATTATGCAACAATCTTCCTAGATGAGATTTTGTGCCGCCATGGCATTCTGTTATCCATCATATTGAATCTGGGCACACAATTCAAATCTAGAATTTGGAGGTCGTTCCAAAAAGGGTTAGGTACTAAAGTTGAGCACCACTTTTCATCCCCAAAAGGATGGTCAAGTGGAGTGTACGATACAAACCATTAAAGATATGCTTAGGGCGTGGATCATTTATTTTAAAGGGAGTTGGGATAGACATTTACCTTTGGTGGAGTTTGCCTACAACAATAGTTTTCATTCATCCATTTTCATGGCTCCCTATGAATCTTTGTATGGTAGGAGGTGTAGGTCTCCTATTGGATGGTTTGAAGTGGGTGAGCCATCACTTCTTGGTCCGGAGTTAATTTATAAGACTTAAGAAAAGGTTCATATCATAAGGAACCGGTTCAAATGGCCTATAGTCTGCAAAAGTCTTATGCCAATCATTGGAGAAGGGATTTGGAGTTTGAAGAAGGTGATAAGGTGTATTTGAAAATTTCACCAATGAAAGGGGTGGTTAGATTTGGCAAGAAGGGGAAATTGATTCCTCGTTATGTGGTTCCCTATGAAATCTTACAAAGGGTTGGTAAGGTTGCCTGTGAATTGAAACTTCCTAGTGAATTGGCTCCGGTTCATCCGGTTTTCCATATTTCTATGTTAAAAAAGTGTATCGGTAATCCCGAGCGCATTCTTCCTATTGAGGGTCTTGGTGTCAAGGATAACCTCTCTTATGAGGAATTTCCGATTCAAATTCTTGAAAGCCAAGTCAAGAGGTTGAGAAATAAAGAGGTGGTTTCCGTAAAGGTGTTATGGAAAAATCACCTAGTTGAGGGTGCAACATGGGAGGCCGAGGCCGACATAAAGTCCCGTTACCCTCATCTTTTTTAGAATTAAGGTTAGTCATTCTTTTTAATAATATAAATATGACTAGAAATTAACGTTTCCTGATTTTTGGGTGAAGTTTTGCACATTATGCATTTTTGAAAAAAAACTTACAGTGAAGTTACAGTAGTATTTCTCTTAAAAACTTGAAATTTTGCTTTTTGCTTGTTTGAGTTATATTGTTCATTTTTATATGGTGGGTCTTTATGAAATTATAGGTATCATGTTGTTAAGTTGAACCTTGTGCTAATTGCCTCATGTAATGTATGTTGAGCTCATAAGTGTTGTGAGAAGGAAATGCCTCATGATGAAGTGTTTTGAGTCTTATGTATGGCAATATGAGTTTTGATACTTTCCTTGTTTAAATGACATGATTTATGTTGATTTAATAATGTTGATTGGTTGGGCTGCTAGTCTTGAGTCTATTCCTTCCTTCAAAAGAATTTTAGTGTCATTCGGGGACGAATGTTCCTAAGGGGGGATAATGTAACACCTTGAAAATCAAAGACACATTGTAAAGCCTAACATAGGTGTCATAAGGTCTAAGTACTATTTCTAAGTCCATTTCAAATGAATATAGGACATTTAGGAGGTTTAAAAACCAAAACGTCCATGACGGCCGGGAAGTTGGTTCAAATGGATGTTAGTGTACCTTAGCCAATTTGACTAACTTTTAGGAGTCAGAAATGTACGAAAAATGGTGGAAAGGTAGCTAATAGGTGTTTGAGTTTTTTCATGGTTGAAATGTCTGGGGTACAACTCCCCAAGGACCAACCAAAGCCCTTGAGGAGGACCCTTGTAGTTTGATGCAACACTACCTGGCAGTGTGCATCGACCGGACAGAAGACGGCCCGTGTGTGGATTGACGGGGCGTCGATGCCCCCATCGTACCACAGTTAGACTTGTGGAGAAGGCCCCTTCACATGCACAGCCTCTGAACTCATCGACGCAGTGCAGAGGTGTAGGCTACGGTCCGTGTGTGGATCGACAGGGCGTCGATGCCACGGTCGTCCCACACATAGAAAATTTGGAGGAATCCCTCGCCTGCACAATCTCTAACCAAGACGACAGAGTGCAGGACGGAGGGGGGTTGTTCGTCAACTCACTGACGGCCCGTCAATCAGGGTGTCATCTGTGAGGGTCGAGTTTTCTGAGTAATTTAAGTTGGTCTTATTTAATTAATTAATTGGTTTAGGGTTAGTTGGGGATTAAAGGGAGACTAATTAAGTTGATTAAGTCCCACTATAAATACCCTCAACCTTCATTAACCTAAAGACAACTCTCAAATAAACTCTTTTCCTTCTCTCTACATGAACTCACCATTGAAGACTAGCAAGGCTAGGGTTTGGGGGCTGGAAAGGGACGAATTCACCATCAAATTCTTGACCAACATTAAGGTATGGGTTCTATATACCTTTAAGACTCTTTCCTCAAAGGGTTTCTTGAAAATAGATTTCATAAAGTTGAGTTTTCTTATGGGTTTCATTCAATTACGAAATTAAAGTTATGAATTGAGTTGTTGATGATTTCTCTAGGTTATATTGAGTAGATTAACATGTAATTCAACTTGTTTATGGTAATTGTTGATGGTTTGGTCTACATTGAAGAATATGATCCTTCATCCCTAACCCTAGGTAGTGCTTTTGACCTATATTGTATTGTGATCATTCAATTGAGTTGAATGTTTATTAGAGTACTACCCTATTGGTGTTATTATGATTAAATTAAGATGAATTATAGGACTATCATGCTAGTTCTTGAGATGTTATTTAGGTTATGAATTATAATGTGAAATTAGCCTATGTATCTTGTCTCAAGTTGTGATCTAAAGATGAATTCTGTTATAGAGATGAAATTGACCATTTTATTCTATTGATTAACATTGTGTTATGATGTTACTACCCAAGTTGGTTTGAGTTATGGTTTGATGATAAGACCTTGATGATAGATTATGAGGAAGACTTGGTAAGTCTTAGAATCTCTATCTTTACTTCCAATTGTGATTAATTGTTGTTAAGTCATGATATTACATTGGAGTATGACTTATACTAGGATTATAGGGATGTATGATGTTGAAATTGAAATGACTTGACTATGTTGTGAGGTTGATTAAGGTTTATGTGATATAAGGATGGTGAAAACTATCAATGTGGTTTGATATGCTATGAAATGCTAATGTGTTAACATCACCTATATGAATTTGATGGAAGGACTTATACTCATACAATTCTTATTGAGCTATTGATGATGATGATTATACAAGGGTAGACCCTATGGCCTAAATTAAGCTATGATTGATAATTAAAGGCTTAAAGACATTTCAAAAAGGGACTCAAGCTTAACATAGAGTGAACTATATTGAGGAGTGTCCCTTCCCACATAGGGAAGGTAGGCTCACTAATCTACTCTTGATATTGGAGACTCCAATGCATGTACCATACGGATAGTCCCAACTATATCTCCTAGTTCTTCAACTATGTTTCCCTCTAGGAATACTAGCTAGTGGATCCACGTAGTTGCTATGTTCATGTTTTGGTACTACCTTGGCAAGTAGTCCGCCTTCTTTCGGTGTGGGGTTTTATGACACCGGATTCCACACTAGCTCATGTGGTATGTGTTGGTTAGGGCAAGATGTTCCCAAAAGTTAAAATGAATTAAAGGACTTGAACTCTAACTTGGATAACCTAAGGGGTCTAGCTTAGTCTAGGTAGGGGTATGGGACTCTACCTAAACATTGCACTAGTTAGCCTTGATAAGAGTCTTAGAAGGAGGTTCTTATATATGTTTATGTTACGATAATATATGATGTATATATGATGACCACTGCACCTTGTTGATAATATTTGTTAATTAGTTCATTTATGAATATGCCTTGGGTTGTAATATTAATATTTGATGAAATGTAGACCGAAATGTCATGATATGTAAAGTTGGACATTGCTCATGATTTCATGTTGGGGATACTTGATTGAGTAAGGTTATGGGGCTTTGCTTTGTCATTGCACTCGTTGACTTGATAAGGAAATGTGAGTAGTTGTTTTGCTTATTATGATATGTTTGACTCTTATTCATTCTTGTGATATTATCCTTGATTTTAGGGTTGTAGTAAGTCATGGTTTCAAGTATGTTGGGATAAGTATTACTTGTTGAGATAGTAAGCACGTTTGGTTGATTGATATGACTTACTTGATTTTGCATTAAGTCCTTAAAGGGGTAAAATGACATGTTTTGACTAAAAAGTCCTTTTTAGCATGTTTTGCTTGTGTATGTGCATAAGATCTCATACTTAGTACATGTGGAGTACTAACCCAATTTTCTTCCTTTTTTCTCAATCATTTTAGGTTCCGGTCGTTGAAGAGTTTGGAAGGCGACATTGTTTAAGGCTTGGATTCTTTCTTTCATCAAAGTGGGGTAGGTCCTCAACTTTTGAGGGCAATGCCATCATCTAGTTTACGGATTTTGCTATGAGCTTATTGACTCTTTCATTCCTTTCCTTTTTAATGGAGTATTTTACTTTTGTATGACCTATACATGGTCTTGTTGAATTGATGTAAGGGCTATGCCCATATTCTGATAATTGTTTAGATGGTATGAGATGAGACAATCGTTGAGACTATTTATGTATTTTACATATATGTATGTGCAATAAAAGTAGAAGGCCATTTAACCTTCCTATACGAAGGGTCTATGTATACTCGATATGAATATATATTATGTGTATGTAGAGGTCTATGTAAACCTCCAAGTAGTGATAATGTAAGTTTTAAATTTTTCTGCATTTTTTTCAACCTATGAATGTAATGACATGAGACTAGGAGGCTAGTCTTAGTCCTTGAAAAGAACGACGACGCCGGCTATATCTATGGGGTAAACTCGGATGTGACACCTTGCAAAAGGTGGAAATATATTGTCAAGAGACAGTGTCCACAGACGGAGGCCACTGACGAGGCGTGGTCCAATTGACGGAGCGTCTATGACCAACATCGATGGACACTTAGTCAACTCTGCCAAAAGGTCATCTCGCATAGTCTTTGAACTCATCAACATATTTGCAGCACGGAGGTGCACAGTGACCCTCCATGGACACACGATTCGTCAATCATGGTGTCATCTGTGAGGGGTTTATTTTGCTGCACGTTTTCATTAAGTCATTTAATTAGTTAGCCTATTTAGGAGGTTAATTAGGGCTTAAGGAATGTCTAATTAAGTTAGTTAACCACCTATATAAAGCCCCTAAGCAAATTAGACTAGCCTAAGCTCCATAATTCTCAAACCCAAAACTCTCTTCCTTCTCTCTTCTTTCTCTCTCTAGTGAAGAACTCCATTGAAGACCAAGATAAGGGTGTGTTCAAGGGCTGCAAAGGGTCAAATTCCTTTATCAATCTTCATCAATTAGTAATGTATAGGATTCCATTCACCTTTGAGACCTCTTTCCTCAAAGAGTTCCATCAAATTGAATTTCAAAAGTTAAGTTTTCATATGGGTCTTTTCCAATCTAGAAATTGATCTTGTGAATTACTTTGTTTATGATTTATTTTTGATATTATGAATAGATTTACATGTGTTGTATCTTAATTATGATGTATATTGATGGATTGGTCTAGTTTGTAGAAGATGACCTTAACCCCCTTGACCCTAGGTTGTGATCTTAATATGAATTGTATAATGTCGATGTCGATTCAATTGAATTGGTTTTTGGTTGAAGTACTATCCTATTATGTATTGTATCAATCTTGAATAGATTAGGATGAATTATAGTCCTATAATGCTAGTTCTTGAGAAGTTGATCTAGGTTATGAAGTATGTTATGAATTTGACCCAAGTATCTTATCTTAAGCTACCACTACACCATTTTAGGCTTTCAACCACCCTTGTAAAGTGTGACCTAAACTAGAAAAAATTGTGGCCTTTGATAAAAGCCAACACTTTTTGACTTTAGGCAACGCTTTTTAAGGGGTGACCTAAGAAGGCGTAACCTTTGACCTTAGCCTACACTTTTGAAGTGTTGTTATAGCAGCTACACTTAAAAAGGGTGCCAATGAGGTAAAAAGACCACGCTTTGTAACGTCTCATTGGCAACAATTTTATTTGATAATACTACACTTTTGAACGTGGCCTTTGCTTTATCATTGACCACACTTTAAAAGTGTAGCTTTTTACAACTCTTCAACAGCAACACTTATAAAATGTACCCTTCTCTATGTACATACTACATTTTATAATCAATAAGCCACACAATTTGCATCCCTGTAGCAACACTTTTAAGGTGTGGCAACGTTGTCTAGAATTTTGATATCCACAATTTCTAATTGATAAATAAAAGTTTTGGTTTGGATAGATCCACTAATCACATAATTGTATAATATAAATAATCTCAAACATCAAATTAACTAATTTACAATTCAATATATAGATTTACAATAAACTTAAAAAATGATGTCTTGTACTACATATATTGAAAGGAGTATCTTAAAGTGGTGTACTAGCAATTGTGCTAAATTTCACAATGTATCCAAACATATATAATAATAATTCAAATACACTAATATTATTCGCCTGAATATATTGGGTTGACCTGGGAACATTATTCAAATTTCATCACCTGCATATTCCTGCACACTCAAAAGAAAATTAAACGTTAGAAAAAAAAAATTAACACTCAACACTAGTCATGGTTAATCATCCAATGAAGCTTTGGAAAATGAGGAACAAACAACAAAGATCGCATAAATCGACTGCACTAAAACAAACGGATAAATCAGATTCTCCTTGTTGCTCGTAACAACATATTAGCCACTTCTATCAAGACAGTGCAACAAATGAAGGGTTCAATTCCTAGTTTACAAGAAGAGCTTTCATGATATATATCCAGTTTGCGCCATTTCATGATTGAGAAAATTATCTCAACAGAACTAATAAGAAGTTTTACCCAAAATAACTAAATAAGCACCACTGCAGTAGTCGTCATAGTTGAGAAAACAAAATAAGTAAAAAATAACAACAAACATTCCAAGGAATCAACATGTTCATACATCAATCAGTGATATAAATAGTCATGCCCCACTAATTCAAGATGAACCTATAAGAGGATAGTCCAAAAGACAACATCGTAGTAGTGTAGAAGTCATCAAAGCTAAACAAAATTCTGGACTCAAGAAGAAAATCATGATTATGATATAATTTCCAGCAAGTGATCAATACAATTGTTCAAATATGGACAAATTGAAGTAATGTTTAAAAGTATGGAAGAAGTACAACAACAATATGCTTACAGGTCATATCATCGAGAGGCTTGGGATGCACTGACCCTTCTTGATTGATACAACTAATCTTCCTGAAGTTTTCAGCACTGCATCACCCAGGAATACTACAAATAAAAGCTGAAAATCAAGACACACCAGAATGCCGTAACCTTATCACATGAATAACTCCGTCAATGTGAATGTTGATATCCGTAAGGGATATGATCTATTTTTTATAGTTTGAAAGTATTTTTGAACTTTTCTCGATAAATATAGGTGTGTATTAGGGAGAATTATGAAATAAATGAAAATTAGAGTAAGAAAGATATTAATGAATGAAAGATTACGTACAATCCCTTAAGAAAACCTCTGTTTTTGCGAGGCAGGGGAGCAACATATGTGGGGGGAGGTATCACTGGAGAAGGACCACCCTGATAATAACAATTCCCTTCTCCATAAGTACTACACTAAAAAAGAGAAGGAAAATTAAAGGAGGTCATAATGTCAAGCAACAACACAAATGTACTATTTGGAAAAAGATAATAACTGTATGCAGGTACATATTGTCAGAAATTATATGATTCTTCACTTATATTAGTAGCCCTTCAAACTGCATATAAAGAGCACAAGAAGTTCACCTCACATTTCGGATATATTTTAGCAATGAATCTCGCTTCTCCATCCGAATACAAAGAACAGAATAAATAGATAAAACTAACAAATAGTTATTGCGACAGAATTCATATTGCAAAATCAACTCATTATACGAAAAGCTAAAGTTCAAAGAATCTGTTGTTTGTTCAGGTTGTAGATTGTACGCGTTACTTGTAAATTGTTTGTTAGCTTATTATTAATTCGGTAGCACTTTTTGAAGAATGTAACAGTTGCTCTCCAGAATGCCAACTCATTTTTTTCGTAGAGGTGAGTTTAAAAGATGTTGTGGCATAATCAGCTATCATCTAAACGGATAGACAAACAAAAAGACACAAAGAAAGATGGCAGTGAATGCACCCTGTTTTGGAAATGAGATCATTTATTCTTACACATTTATTTGTATTCCATCTTTGCTCCTTGACATTTAATCAGCACAATAAATTCATTTCTCCCGAAAAGTGAAGATCAGTAGAGCATGTACATATGACATACGTACTTCATGAATGGATAAGAAACCAATTATATCCTTTTCTTTGCCTAGTAAAGTTGTAGAAATATCAGTGCAAGAGGTGTTGTCTAGAGCACGAACAATGGTGCACATACCATATATAATTTGAGTTGTTTTTTGTCAAGGGTTTCTAACAAACAATTTTCTTCTTTCTTAATGTCTGTAGGATAGTGGATATGATCGAGGCAGAGATTTCAGACTCAATTAACTTCAAACTATGTAGATAGCAAAAATAAAAAAAGAAAAAGGAAGGGTAATCAAAACACTTCCCTACTGTATGGAAATGCAATAAACCACAAACATATAGCTTTAACTAACCTTTGAAGAACGCCAACCCACCACTCTTTTTGACAAACAATGCAACTGGAACACCTAAATCTCATCATAATTCAATATTAACAACAAAAACGCGAAAGTAAGAAACACCCATAATTTTCAAAAATAACCGCAACTCTAAAAAAAATCATGCCTAAGCACATGATGAAACAACATAACTCAAGCACATAAATCAGAAGAAGAGTACATATGATGAAACAACATAATTCAGGCACATAAATCAGAGAGAAAAGTAATTCTTAATACTTATCTATAGAAATATAAACGATCAACTTGGACATCAAATATGATCCCACAACATAAGACCTTTTTACATAACTCTTAATCAAAAATTTCCCGTTCCTTGGGGATGAAACAAACAGTTTTTAGAGAGCATCCATAGCACTGTTTTTCCTACAACCTAAGCATGAACATAAGAAAATTGAAAGGAAATTCATTAGGAATCTTATGTCCTCATCTATCCGGCACTTTGTAATTTGATGGTTGATATTTTTACTGGCTGGAAGTATGGCATCTTCACCCAAATTTTGTTACTTGTCCACAGACTAAAGGCTTTGCAATTGGTTTATCATTAAAGTATAAGAACATATTGCTTTTTAGTAAAAAAAAGTTTGAGGAAAAGAAAAATTACTCTTCTTCCGATTCTCGTGCAATCAAAAGTACATGTTGATGCTACACTAATCTTTATTAATAGGACCTGATACAAAATATACCATAATCTTTATTGTATGAAGTATGTGATCTTACCATCCTCCAGATGACAGAACCAAATATAAAAGCTGAGGAAATTTTCATTTTAGCCTGAACATTGTTTATTCCATCACAAGAAGCCGCATATTCATCACTTTAATTAGAAGGGAGTTCTCAGTCAACATGTAAAGAAATAAATGTATATACAGGAGATAATATAAGCTCAAACTAGCTACATTTCATGGTAATGTACTTAGACTGGAACAATACCTTTACACTCAATGAGCTAAAATTCTCCATTTTACATACATAAATGAACAAACCTTATAAGTAATCAGTGCTTTTATGTAAGATTTATAGTTCCAGCATATAAATGAAGCAATTTAATTATGTCACCACTTATAATCAAGATAGTAACTTCAGAATTCCCATTTAAATACAGTAATGACATCGGAACAAAATTAGATAGATGGGACTCTCTTGCGTCCATGCATGTTAACCTGAACTGCCTCCATCAACAACCTTCACACGAAATAGAATCTACACTTCCTATGCAACTATTGTCTATAGACATTAGATCAACAGAAAATTCTAGTGACTTAAATGATCTGGAAAACGTTTCTTTTGCTTTGTAACCACCATCAATACTTTATTAACACAAATACACAATGCAGTATTCTCTTCAAGTGAATCACATGAAAATAAGTTTCTTCCATATTCATATGGCAATGACTTAATTATAATGCACAAGATTGCAAGTGCACATGCACACACATGCAATGCATTTACATAAGTGCCTTGCATTAATTTTCTATCAATTGTTTCTACTCTAGCAAAAGACGCACTTACAAAAATGCCTCTACTGCTTTACTGAATCCACTCCCTCAACCTGTTGCCGAAGAAGCTATCACACATTCGCTCCTATGAAGAATAGTGAGCAAGATATAAATTAGATATACATTCATAGACAACTGATGTAGGATAAGACTAAAATTGATCCACGTCTTTACACAAATCGAAGATACACATACACATTCATCTACTTTTAAACATTTCCTCATAAATTTTGAACCTGTGTTGCTTAAAGATTTCTTGTTAGCTTCTGTTGTAGCCTTAACTTTGTCTAGTTGATAATTTTTATTGACAAGTGTGTTTAGTCATTCAAATTTCTTCAGTTGGAGATTGATACTAGCACGATGAACAAATAAAAATATAACATGCCTTAATCTTATCAGAGAAGGTCGTTCAAGGTCTAACAATACCACCTTTTGAGAACAGTAAAGAGTGACTCGATCCTTTTGTTCATCAAACTGCATAATATGAATCAATAAGAGTAATGCCACCCAAAACTAGTGGGGACTTTTGACACACACACCAAATACTCATACATGGACAATCAACAGTGACTGCTTCATCTCGTTTACAGCCATTAAAACTGTTTAAAAATAAATAAAAAATTGTCTGACCATAATCTTAATTCAGAGCAACCAAAATCATCTTCTGCATGAACAACGATTTAGTGATGATGTAGTGCTATGGTCTATTACATATGAATTAACAGATGCATGTCATTCTTGTTCTTCGTCATTATTTTATATTCAATATAATATAAATGCACAATAAAATTCACATATTACTAATTAAGGAGACAAGATAAATATATATACTTTTTGTCTGTATTTATTTTTTGTCTCTTAGTTTAAGTAGTAAAAGCAAACAAAATTCCATTTGGATCAAAGTCTCAAACTTTGTTTCCACAAATTTTTGTCGTTATGATTGATCAACTCCCCGACTACCACTTCTTAGTTCATACAAGTGTTTGACCGACCAGTAATTAGACACTAACACTAAGAGAAGTAATAAGTTGTACAATACTTATTTGCGAGGTAATAAGAGTTTATGACACTCTTCCCCTATTTTCTCTTATTCTTCATATAACACTCTTTTGTCATGGAAATTACAAAAACATTTAAGATATTAATCTACTTTTCATAATGAAGGCAGTGGTTTTGGAAAAAATATTAAAGTAACAGAATACTAGAGCCAGTGAAATTCAAAAACAACATAACTGAGACACTTTATATTGATGTTTTGTGTCTAGCGTGGACAAGCTAAAAACATACCAAAACAAAAAAATTCATTCGGATAAAAGGTTCTTAGAAATCTACCTAAGCATCAAACCAGACCTAATGAATAATCCCTGTTGGGTTATGCTTCAAACACAGGGAGGATAATACACTCATAAGGCAGTGCTGTTCAACATGACCTAAAGCATTGCCGCCTCATCAACTCCTCATCTGACATCAACCGGTACTGTCTTCTACTGGGACCCATATATATGTGGTAGAAGAGTTATATACCTAGGCATTTGGCCGGTGCAGATTTCAGATTATATATATCTACAACTGATTTAGAGATCAAACATTGCAAGGAAGTGAAAAAATGTGTACCTTTAAACATGGAAGGAAGTAAAAAGCGAGTGAAAACATTGCCGCAATTACTTCAGAGGAATTCTTATAAGGCATTTGGGAGAAGAAACCCTAATATCAGCGCTCTCTAATTTGGGGGGAAAAATAAGCGTTTGACTACTTATTTTTTCGTTTGAGAAATTGTAACTTTTTAGTTTTGCCTTTTATAAATTGGGGGGAAATTAGATACGAGGGAAGTACTATTATCTTGGTGAATTTTATTAAATTATTAGGGCACACTTATAAGATGTTGTATTTAAAATTATAAAAATGACGCATTTTAAAAGTGTAATCATATGTATAATGAGGTGTTGCCAATTATATTATTATTCAGCAACACTTATAAAGTGTAGTCTATACTATTAAAGAGTATATAAGTGTTGCCAATGTTTTTGTGGCCAAAAGCCCTGTTCAAAGGCCACACCTATAAAGCCTTTCCACATTACTTTTGGAAACACTTTTCAAGTGTTGTCTAGAATTGATGTTGCCTTAGGCCAAAAATAGTGTAGTTTATGAACTAGTAATGGATTGTGATGGAGTGATTCAATTGGTTTTGTTGTCATGTTGGTTATTGATTTATGATGATATTATACTCTTATGGGGTTGAGTAAGGGTTGATGGTAAGACCTTGATGATGGATGATGAAGGAGACTTTGTAAGTCTTGAAATCATTGTTCCTTATTTCAATTGTGGTAAATTGTGATTAATTGATGGTATTGCTTTGAAGTATATCTTGTATTAAGATTGTTAGGGTATCGTATGATGTTGAATTGAAATGTCTTGACTATGGTTTGTGAGGTGTTGGCTAAGATGTAAATGTTATAAGGATGGTGATAACTTACCAATGTGCCTTATTTTGAAGTGATATGTAAATGTTCTAACCTCACTTATATAAATTGTAATGAAAGGACTATACTCATGCAATTTTTATTGAGCTATGACGATGATGCTTATATAAGGGATAAATCCTATGACCTACACTAAGCAGTGATGATCAACGAAGACATTAAATACATTTCAAAAGGGACTCTAGCTTAGCACCGAGTGAGCTATATTGAGGAGTGTCCCTTCCCACATAGGGAAGGTAGGATCACTAATGTACTCTTGAGATTGGAGACTCCAATGCATGTACCATACGAATGGTCCCAACTATATCTCCTAGATCTTGAACTATGTTTCCCCCATAGGAATACTAGCTAGTGGATCCACGTAATTGCTATGTTCATATTTTGGTACTACCTTGACAAGTAGTCCGCCTTCTTTCGGTGTAACGTTTCATGACACCAGATTCCACATTAGCTCATTTGGTCTATGTTGGTCAAGGCAAGATATTCCCAAAATGTAAAATGAACTAAAAGAATGAACTCTAACTAAGATTACCTAAGGGGTTTAGCTTAGTCTAGGTAGGGATATGGGACTCTACCTAAACATTACACTAGTTAGCCTTGAGGGAAGTCTTAGGAGGATGTTATTATATATGAATATGCTTATAATTGCACTGGTTATGTATACGATGATCTTGCACACCGATGATACTACATGATGATTAGTTCCACTTATAAGTATGTGTTGGTCTCTATTTCAAAAGTATGATGATATGTACTCTTATATGATATGCTATGTGAAGTTAGAGATTGAGTAAGGTTATGTAAGACCTCACAAATGACTTAGGTGAAATAGAGTCTAACATGTTTGTTCATGGTGGTGTAAGGTCCTAAATAGGTCTATTATATGGTATTGAGGTAGTGTCTAAGAGTTTAGGGGCATCGGAAGTCAAAACATCAAGGGACGACTAAGAAGTTCGATGACTAAGTCACCTATGTGCCTCATATGTGGTTCTATGTGTTTATGTGTGATTAATAAGGTTGTAAGGTCCTTAAATGAGTTACTATTGTGTAAATACGAAGTGTGTCAAGTTTCGTGGAGTTTAGAGGCCAAATCTCCATGACGTTAAAATGTTGTTCATGATGATCTAAGGTCCTAAATAGGTCTATTATATGGTATTGAGTCAGTGTCTAAGAGTTATGGTGTATTGGAAGTGAAACGTCAAGGGATGACTAAGACGTTTGACGACTAAGTCACCTATATGCCTCATAAGTGTTTCTATGTGTTTTTGTATGATTCATGAGGTTTTAAGGTCTTTCAATGAGTTTTTATAGCATATATAGCCAGTGTGTCGAGTTTTGTGAAGTTTGGAGGTCAAACGTCCAAGAACGTCCATGATGTTTGAAAGATGTGCTTTGGAACGACCTTGTGTGTCTAAGCATGTTTCGTCTAGTTTTACGTGTTCGTTTTGGATGAAATTCATGTGAGAGGTGTTAAACTCATAAAGGGTCATGTTTGTCCTAGAAACGTCCGGGAAAACATCCCCAAGGACCAACCAAGGGTCCTTGAGGAAGGACCCAAACTTGATGTCAACGCTGCCCAAGACAGCCCGAACCACGGAGGCAGTTGACGCCCAGTGGGTCAATCGACGCCCCGTTAGCTGGTTTTCGTTGATTGAGACTTATCCTGGGGAGGATAGAGACCAAGGGAAAGCCCCATTCCAAGACCACGGACAACCAAGACGGTCCGTAGGTCAAGGGATGGCCCGTTGGTTGGTGTCCGCCGATGCCACTGTGTCCTACACGCTGCTTCACTCTAAAGTGAGGGGTGAAATGGGAATTTCATCCCACTTCAAAATAAGAGAACTGGCAGTTCCATAGGGGTCTTTTGGGTATTGTAAACATGAATATAAGTGTTTAACACTTAGAAGATTTCATTCTTCCAAATCAAAACCCCAAAATAGCTTAGAAGTTCCCCAAGACCCCATTTAAGTTCAAAGTCAAACAATTGCTTGGTGTGACGAATTGAGTGGATATTCTTCACCAAAGTGAAGAACTAGCTTCATCAAGGTATGGATTTTGATCCTTGAAACTCTCTTCATCAAGGAGCCCAACCTTCAAGATATTTTCTAAAGTTTGTAAAGTTTAATTGTCCTATTTCATGATTCTACCATGGGTTCTTGCATCAATTGTTTTTAAACGTTTATTATGGATTAAATTGTTATTGTATTGATGATTTTAGACTAAATTACCTATGAACCCATGAATTTGGATGAACCCTAGTTTTTTACTATGTTTTGGGTTATTTGATATTGATCTAATATTGATTAATTCTTATGTAGTTTTATGTGGGCTATTCATTGTAATAATTGAAGTAAATTGATATCTAAGTTGTGTTAGATTTATTAACTTACATTGAATCGACCTAGTTCATTGATTATTGTAGTTTTTATGTTGAATTGATTTTCATGGCCATTTGTAAGGGTCTTATGCTATTGAATTTTATGATTTAGCATTGAATTGAGATGTTGATGATGGAGTGGGGGTAGGCTGCCCTATTTCCTTTATTTTGTTGTTGTTTATACTTCAATTATGTTGTGATTGGTATGGTTCACTTATGGTGGCAGTGTTATGTGTTTTACTTGCAATTGATGTGGCCTTGTCGGTGTTACTTTATGCATTATGATGATCATGGCCTTGTCGACAACTACTTAGAGTAATGTGGCTATTTGTGTAGTTGATTATGTGAATCATGAAAATATCTATCTACATGTGAAGTCGTATATGTGTTCTTCTATTCATGTTATCTTATGTGATCATATTAGACAATGACTTTGACCTTATGTGTATAGTCTTAGGGTTTAGTCTTGGTTATTCCTAATTGACTAAATGAGTCTATATTGGTAACTTTGATGATGGTATGATAGTGGATAGGATGACTTGAAGATGATATGCTTATGTTTATGTGTTTCTAGAATGTCATGTATTATGAGTTAAAGTGAAGTATGTGGTGTCTTGTCTTGGTTGACTTGTGTTCCTTGCTTGATGTATGTATGAATATGAATATGTGATGTCTTGACTTATGATGTTAAATTTTCTTAGTCTTGAATGTATGAATGACATGAGACCTTAAATAATGTTAACGGAGGTTGTGACGGTTCGTCGTGCCCATGATGGTCCGTAGGTGGCATAGTAGTGCAGCTTGTGAAGGAAGATGGGGAAGTCTGACTAAGTTTGGGGTTACGAAGTGCGTGACGGACCGTCGTAGCCATGACGGTCCGTCCTGCTGGTTCGTCATGAAGATCAGAGAAGTAATCCAGTACCCAAATTCCAAGAGTTCAAGTGATATGGAACGGAGACCCCCGACGGACCGTTGTGCCTGTGACGATCCGTCATACCTGCCGTCGAGGGTAATGAAGAGAGCAGTAGAAGAAATTGCATAAGTATGGGACGACGGAATCCATGACGACCTATCGTGACCACGACGATCCGTCTCGAGGTCCGTCGACCCAGCCGCGTTTTGACAGATTTCCAGCAAATAGAGTCCTTATTTAATTAGGTTTTTATTTTTTATAAATAGTTTGAAAAAACTCGTTTTTGGGGTTAGACTCTTGATTATTTTTAGACTCTTTGTTAGACTCTTGATTATTTTTAGACTCTTTGGTAGTTAGATTTTCATATAGTTAGACTCTTGGTTATTTGAGGTTTTTTTGTGGATTAGACTCTGTGATTATTATTACACTTTTGGAGAATCTTTAGACTTCAATTAATTTTAGTAATTGATTGTTGGTGATTTTTGTTGATTAATCAAGTGAACTTCTGGATTTTATTCTTTCTCATTGAAGGAAGTGCATGAATTCTTATGTTACATATTTGAATATTGTGATTATGACTATGGGTAACTAAACTCCATAACTAGGGTTGTGGGAACCATAGGTGAATAATGAGGTAAAACTAAACTAAAATAACAATTCTAGAATAGTGTCTTGCATGTATTGATAATTCTTTCATTTAGAAGTCTTTTTAACGGATGGCCAATGCTAGAACTCGCCTTAATGCTACTTGCCGGACAAAGGAGGTAGATAATAGGAAAAGAATTATCAAGTTAGATTTAGTGTATACTATCTAATAGACTAGTATTGATTGGTACGAGGTAATAATTTAGTCAAATATTGAATACGATGCTTAATATGAGTTAAAGGTAAGGGTTAATATAGCAACACACGTAGCCGGACCAAGGTGCAGAGTGAAATTTTCTAGATGCTGGACCAAGGATTTAGAAATACATAAGTTATCACTTTGCATGCAAGATACTAGGAAAGAATTGTTATAGTTAGAATTAGCAAGTTAGAAACCTGTGGGGAACACATAAACTCTAGTTACTTTTATTAATTGATTAAACTCCAACATTTGAAGCTGTTAGTGTCTCCTTTAATTTAGCTAGTTATTTTCATTCATTTAGAAGTAAGAAAAAACCCTTTTTATTGTCTTTGCTTTCCAAGGAAATAATTGACTAATTAATAGTAATAATATACTGAAGTTAAGTCTGAACTATTTTCCTCGTGGGAATGATCCCAACCTCATTAGTTGGGTTCTTTACTTGATACGACCGCTTTACTTCTTATTTGAGAAGTAAGTTTGAGCATATCAACTAATGAGGTTGGGATTGTTCCCACGAGGAAAATAGTTCAGACTTAACTTCAATCTATTATTACTACTATTTAGTCAATTATTTCCTTAGAAAGCAAAGACAATAAAAAGGGTTTTTTTTACTTCTAAATGAATGAAAATAACTAGCTAAATTAAAGGAGACACTAACAGCTTCAAATGTTGGAGTTTAATCAATTAATAAAAGTAACAAGGGTTTACGTGTTCCCCACAGGTTTCTAACTTGATAATTCTAACTATAACAATTCTTTCCTAGTATCTTGCATGCAAAGTAATAAGTTATGTATTTCTAAATCCTTGGTCCGGCATCTAGAAAATTTTACTCCGCACCTTGGTCCGGCTACGTGTGTTGCTATACTAACCCTTACCTTTACCTCATATTAAGCATCATATTCAATATTTGACTAAGTGATTACCTCGTACCAATCAATACTAACCTATTAGATAGTAAACACTAAATCTAACTTGATAATTCTTTTCCTATTATCTACCCCCTTGGTACGGCAAGTAGCATTAAGGCGAGTTCTAACATTGGTCATTCGTCAAAAAGACTTCTAAATGAAAGAATTATCAATACATGCAAGACACTATTCTAGAATTGTTATTTTAGTTAAGTTTTACCTCATTATTGACCTATGGTTCCCACAACCCTAGTTATGGAGTTTAATTACCAATAGTCATAATAACAATATTCAAATATGTAATATAAGAATTCATGCACTTACTTTAATGAGAAAGAATAAAATTCAGAAGTTCACTTAATTAATCAACAAAAATCACCAACAATCAATTACTGAAATTAATTGAAGACTAAAGATTCTCCAAAAGTGTAATAATAATGACAAAGTCTAATCCACAAAAGAAGCTCAAATAACCAAGAGTCTAACTATATGAAAATCTAACTACCAAAGAGTCTAAAAATAATCAAGAGACTAACCCAAAAAACGAGGTTTTTCAAACTATTTATAAAAAAAAACTAATTAAATAAGGACTCTATTTGCTGGAAATCTGTCAAAACACGATTGGGTCAATGGACCTAGCGACGGATCGTGGTCACGACGGGCCGTCATGGATTGGGTCATCCCATACTTATGCAATTTCTTCTACTGCTCTCTTCATTACCCTCGACGGCAGGTATGACGGATCGTCACAGGCACAACGGTCCATCGGGGGTCTCCGTTCCATAACACTTGAACTCTTGGAATTTGGGTACTGGACTACTTCTCTGATCTTCATGACGAACCAGCAGGACGCACCGTCATGGCTACGACGGTCCGTCACGCACTCCGAACCCCACACTTGGTCAGAATTCCCCATCTTACTTCAGCAGCTGCACTACCATGCCACCTACGGACCGTCATGGGCACGACGGATCGTCACAAGCTCCGTAGGTGGTACTTTCTGCATTTCTTGCTCAAAAACCTCCGCATTCATCTTTTAGACAGATTTCCTGCAAATAAAGAGAAACTTATATAAAAATTAATACAAAAAGTCTTTTGGACACACTAAACTTAAGGAAAAGCATTAAAATACCGTGAAACCACGGTATATCAACACCCTCAACTTAAATTTGTTGTTTGTCCTCATGCGACGCACTATGACTCAATACAAAAATTTTGTACAATAGTATCCATGCTTTATCTTTCACAATCATTTGGCTATCAATCCCGATCAGTATCATAATATTTATGCATGCTATCACTATTAGGCTTGAATTATGTTGAATCAGACCATGACACAGACTCACCATGCACTAACACCTATCCTCTTCAATTTCTCACCGAGGTACTAATATTTCTGGTAGTGCAACTAGTGTCCTCACTTCAAAATAATATCCTCATTTTTGACACAATGATTTCAGTTTTAGTATAAGGATTACTTTTCAACACTCACTCTCAGAACAAATTCACACTCATTCATACATATTGCCATAAGCTTGCCCTTATTTTCACTGCTTTAAGTTCGCTATACAACTCTTAGGATCACGATAGGACTTTCTTAGCTTGTAACATAGGCTCAGGGTCAGGTAGGGTATATTTAGGTATACTTTAGTGACTTTTTGCCCTCCTTGACATATCAGCTAAACATACCACTTTTTATCATTTTATTTCGCCCAGTTTCTCATATTCTTTCACCTTGCTATTTTCCCTTCTTTCTTCATTTGTATAAGTGACTCTCTTCTTTTCTTGCTTGAATTTTTTGTATTTTGTATTTTTTTTCACTTTTCTTTCAACTGATTCTTGAGTCACTTTACTTTTGTTCTTTCTCTCTCTTTGTTCTTTCAACCCCACTTTCCAGAGCATTCCTCATAATAGCCACCCTCAACTCATGGCTTTGCCATGAGTCAAAGAACACAATGCCCAAAGTTGGGTCAGGGCCATAAAAGGGGTTGTTTATTGCATTAGCCACCCTCAACTTATGCTTTTGGAATAAGCTGAGGTGCACATGTCCAAGGAGGGACCAAAGCCAACACATTATTCTCAGAAAAGATCAGTTGGGGTGAAAAGGAAAGGTCTAGTTTAAGCTCAAATCATTTGGATCAAAGAAGGATTAATTTCATTTGGTTTTCTTTTATTTAGGCTAAAAATGGACTATATTGAACAAGGGCATATGATCCTTTCCTAATTGTCTATTACAACTTACTTTTAGCAGGACTAACCAGGCAAGTTCTAGCTCATTACAAATAGTGGACTATTCAAATCTTCCTCACACTCACTTGACATCTCATTACTCTACCAGATTATCAGACACCTAATTCGAATTTTAGACTTAGGGTCATGCAGTAGTGTACCTCTATGTCAATTAGTATGCCTAGTCATGCATCATTTTCATTTCATCAGGATATCATTTTAGCCATCATGTTTCAGAATTAAACTATGTACACAAGATATAGATATGCCGGTTCAACAGTAAAAATAATCAGTCTCTTGGGGAAAAAGAACACAGGCAAGAAAACCCCAAAAGAGGATAGTGAATTGGGCTACTCAGACTTCACCCTAGCACTCACTTTCCATTTACCCCACCCCCAACAAAAATACATGCAATTGTCCCCAATGCATAAAAAATTGAAATACAAGAGTGGTAGGTGAAGCAAACCTGGGGCGCAAAGCGCCGACGATCAGCACGCTAGTGGGTCCGGTTCCCCGGAACCCACTACCTCTTTAATCTGGACACCCTCAGTAGTGTCCTCAGCATCAACAGCACTATCAACAGTGCCTCCCTCTATCTCCACATTTCTGGAGCTAGATGCCCCTGCAGCTGACTCTACGACCCTCATCCGACGTGCCTCCTCATCAGCAAGCGAGGCTCTCTTCGCAGCCTCCATCTTCACGGTGCTCCTTCTTCCGTGCTCGGGCCTCATCCTTCTCTCGACCTCTACGCCTCTTGGCATGCTCTCGAGTGGGAGGTGGTGGAATCTGAGAAGTGGCGAATAAGGCCGCCATCACTATGTCTTCAGCAGGCTCTGCAGAAGTGGCCTAGCCTCTAATATAATATCGATGTCTGCGCAAAGAATGTCGATCGCAACCTGAAGGGTCGACACATCCACTTGAGGGGCTGGCCAGGCTAGCACTCGCAACTCAAAAGCGTCCAAGCGCTGATGAACTTCAACGATCTTCCGCTCTGTGTACTAGACCATTATTTGATACGCTTAAACTTACTTCTCAAATAAGAAGTAAAGCGGTCGTATCAAGTAAAGAACCCAACTAATGAGGTTGGGATCGTTCCCACAAGGAAAATAGTTCAGACTTAACTTCAATCTATTATTACTACTATTTAGTCAATTATTTCCTTTGAAAGCAAAGACAATAAAAAGGGGGGTTTTACTTCTAAATGAATGAAAATAACTATCTAAATTAAAGGAGACAACTAACATCTTCAAATGTTGGAGTTTAATCAATTAATAAAAGTAACTAGGAGTTTACGTGTTCCCCATAGGTTTCTAACTTGATAATTCTAACTATAACAATTCTTTCTTAGTATCTTGCATGCAAATTGATAAGTTATGTATTTCTAAATCCTTGGTCTGGCATCTAGAAAGTTTCACTCCGCACCTTGGTCCAGTTACGTGTGTTGCTATACTAACCCTTACCTTTACCTCATATTAAGCATTGTATTCGATATTTGACTAAGTTATTACTTCGTACCAATCAATACTAGCCTATTAGATAGTATACACTAAATCTATGTTGATAATTCTTTTCCTATTATCTACCTCCTTGGTCCGAGCATATCTATATAGCATTGAGAACTTCAAAGAGTATTACTCAACACTCATCTTACCTTGCTTGATATTGATAAACTCCATTACCTTAACTTTCCTCCTCTCACGGGGAAAGTACTTACCAATAAAAGCTTTCTTAAATTCTTCCCACTCAATAGGACCCGACTCCTCTGGCCTATTATCGTTCAATTGAGTGTATGATATTTGAGAAACATCCCTCAATTGATACGAAGTAAACCCCTCCTTCTCCCTAGATGTAACCCCCATAGCACTCAACACCTTGTACACCCCATCTAGGAACTCTTGGGTATCCTCTCCCACCTTAGAACGAAGAAATATAGGAGGATTCATCCTCACAAAGTCTCTTTATCTAGATGTTATAGTGCTCTCCACAACTTTCACCCTAAGCATAATGCTCAAATTTATTTGAGTAGTCACGGCTTGGGCTAAAGCAACCAAAGCCTCTCTAATCTCCCTATTACTCAACTCCGGATGAACCTCCAGAACCTTATTACCTCCTTTCACATTAGGGACTTGGTCACCTTGAGAACCTTGAGGAACTTGCTCAACATCCTCAACTTGAGAAGGAATTTCCTCATGCACATCATTCTCCTCAACTCTCTTAGCCGGTGTCCTCCTCATATTCATCTTCTTAAAACACAAGGAAAACCATAAGAAAAAAGTAATTATAAATTTTACTCTACGGCACGACATAGGAGTAGAAAACAAGGAAAAATCTATCGTCATATAGCCTCTCTCCCATAGATGTGTCGAGATTCACACCGATGGTCAAGACTCTACTAGACGTGACTTGATCAGACTTTTTGATTCCTAAAACTACTTTCACAACCTATGCTCAGATAATAAGCTTGTTACATCCCGAAACCACACCCAAGAAGTTAGGGTCAATCTCGGATTTGCAACCTGCGTACTTGACCTCTCCGGGGTCTTGTACAAGCCCTTACATATAATTCATCGCATAAACATAGTGAAAAGTAGTGTGGAATAAAATATTTCACAAACATAACATAGTCTTGAAAAAATTATCTTTCATATAAAGTCAATTATAGTAGTATAGGCAGTGTGTCAAGTTTCGTGGAGTTTGGAGGTAAAACGTCCAAGAACGTCCATGATGTTTAAAAGATATGCCTTGAAGTGACCTTCTGTGTCTAGGCATATTTTTTGAGTTTTACGTGTTCGTTTTTGAAGAAATTTATGTGAGGGGTGCTAAACTCATAGAAAATCGCATTTGAGTTGGAAACATCCGAGAAATTATCCCCAACGACCATCCAAGTGTCCTTGAGGAGCTACCCAAACTCAATGTAAATACTGTCTGTGTCAGCCCTACACAACAGAGGCATCGACGGCTCGAGGGACAATCAACGCTCCGTCGATGGGTGGCGTCAGTGGAGACATAGTATTGGGAGGAAGGCGGACCTTGACAAGTCATTGACCCAACAAACGGAAGGACAGGATGGTCGGTTTGTGGAAAAACAGTCCATCGACTGTCCGCCGTCGACGGTCATGTCCCTGCGTGCAGTTTTACTGCCAAGCTAGTGGTGAACTTGTAAATTCACCCCACTTCCAAAAATAGACTTTTGAGGTTCCTAAGGTGTATATTGGGTATATTAAATATGTATATATGTGTTAAACACATTGAAGACTTCATTCTTCAAAATTAAATTCCCAAAATACCTTAAGAAATCTCAAAGACTCCATTGAAGTCCAAATCAAGGAACAACTTGGAGGTGACATTTTGAGAGTAAATTCTTCATCAAAGTGAAGAATTATCATCATTGAGGTATGGATATTGATCCTTGAAACTCTCTTCATCAAGGAGCCCCAATTCTCTAGATGTTTTCTAAAGTTTTCAAGTTGAATTGTCCAATTTCATGACTCTACCATGGGTTCTTGCATTAATGATTTCTAAACATTGAATAATGATTTAATTGATATTGTATTGATGATTTTAATCTAAATTACCTATGAACCCATGAATTGGATGAACCCTAGATTTTGACTAAGTTATGGGTTACTTGATATTAACCTAATGTTGTTGAATTCTAATGTAGATTTCTATGGGATTTCTAATGATGTAATGATTGTTTTAAATTGATATATAGGTTATTTTATATTGTTGAATCTCTACTAAATTGACCTATTTTCACTGATTAACATAGTTCCTACATTGAATTGCAAATTCTATTTGTTCTTCGCCGCTTTGGGTTGTGGGGCTTACTTCCTAGCCCCAGTGGGAGTAGTGACTAGCGTTGGTGACTGGAGATAACTCTCTTCAATTATTCCTGGGATGGGAGGGAGTTCCATTTCAGGGAAGGACGACGAACTATGATTCCGTTTTGTCGAGCCCTACTTTGGTCTCTTGTTTGATGGTTGTACGTGCTAAAATTTCGGTACATTCCGTTGTGTTCATGGCCATTGGTAAGGGCCTTATGCTATTGAATTGGATGAATTACCATAAAGTTGAGGTATTGAGGATATTTAGGGGGTATGATGCTCTATTTCTCTTATTTTTATTGTTATTTATACTTCAATTATGTTTTGATTTCTATGGTTCACTTACAGTTGCGGTGTTATGTGAATTGACGTGACCTTGTCGGTGTTATTTATGCAATATTATGATTATGGCCTTGTCGGCACTACTTGAAGTAATGTGGCTTTTTGTGTAATTGATTATGTGAAGTATGATGATATATATCTACTTGTTAAGCAATGTGAAATTATATGTGATCTATGGGTGTTATGTAGGTGATCATATTAGACTATGAACATGTGCTCATATGTGTAGATGTTGATACATGATTGTTCCTACTTGACTATATGATTTGTGATGGTTATATTTATAATTATATAGTAACGTATAGGATAACAGTAAGAAGATAAGGGTCATTCTTAAGTTCCTTAAAGAATGATATGATATATGTGATAAAGTGAAAGAATGTAGTATCTTGTTTCGTAGATTTTTGTCCCTTACTTTCTATATCAATGAATGTTATAAGATTAGGATATGTCTTGACTATGTAGGATTAGTGCACCCTTGTCATGTATGGATGAAATATATGTGAGATCTTAGAGGATATTAAGAAGGTCATGTAGGTGGTAAAGGTTATGTTATGAATGTTGAAGTCGAGAGCCGTAATGGTAACCTTCATGTGAATAAATGGTGTACTTAAGGTTAATTGGCTTGAACGGCATCCTATTAATCCTTAGGAAAGTCATAATGAGCTATCTTAGTCGCCATTGGAAGGTAGCCCTAGTGGACCTCCTTGATAGAGTGAATGTGATTGGGTTATGAACTAGATAAGAAACCCTCTTCATGTGATCCTTTAATGTCAATTACTCTATGATAACCAAGGCTAGCACCAAGTGATTATATAATGGCAAGTAGCTCTACTTATGAGACTAGAGTACAATGTACCTCTACTTGAGAATGACACTAGAGTACACAAAATCCCTTCATACTCCTTAACCATGTGCCTACATGGAGTGTGTCCTAGTTCTACCCTTGGCCAGTAGAACAACCTCATCGAAGTAGGTTAGAACTCCGGATTCCATGTCTAGCTATCATGGTCTACGTCGGTTATTACCCATTATCATCATGTGGGATACTTACTAGTACTAGAGAAGTTCTATGAAGTTCAGGTGGTGGTATGGGACGCTGTCTAGACATTGCACAATAGGCTTTGAAGGTGTTAGTTAGAGTCCCTAGGTCTTGTCCAAAACCATTTCTTGAATGTCCTTTATGTGATGTATGAGTCTTGATGAACTAATCAACTAATGACTTTTGTTATGAAGTATGTAAAAGGAATAAGTACCTATCTAGAGTAGTTAAGGGTTGTCTAGTTAAGGTGTGAAGGGGGCACAGAAATAGTCACTTCATATCTTACATAGATGAGTCTTAAGAATGACTCTAATTAGGGGAGATGTTGATTATGTGACATGATCCGAACTTTGGAAGTCTTAAGGATTATTTAGGTAGTCTTGAATAGGTCAATCATGGACGTTATCTTCTTGATCTACTTAAGTAAGTCTTTGGATAGCCAAATGTCATAGTGTCTATATGTTGCTATGTTTGATGTCTTGAAGTGTGTATGTTACTTATTATAAGTAATCCTAAGGGTCGCTTAGGCACATCTAGAGAGGGTGTATGGGCAGTCTCTCTTTGTGTGACTTAAGTGAATCTTAGGATAACTTTAAGTGAGAAGATTACATACTAAAGGGTGTCGTAAGCGAAGAATAAACATCTTCATTGTACAGTGAAAATAATTCACTGTAACAGTGAATGAGTTCACTGTAAGGTGATCTCTAAAATATGATTTTTGGTTTAAATGTTATCCTATGTGTTTCAAAGTTTTTAAATGTTGTTCTTATGATTATAACATGATTTTTCAATGAAAATATGCATATTTCCAATAAAAGTTCATTTTCATGATTTTTATGCATAATGTCATACTTAGTACATGTAATTGTACTTACTCCATGCTTTTATCTATCTATATAGTTCTTGGTAGGTGAGGAGCTTTAAGAAGTGAAGACTTGGACATAGAAGATCGTTCAGGAGAAGTTGAAGTATGTCCTCACTTGACTCGAGGGCATATATGTCTTTTATGTTTTCATTCAAAGTATTGTAATAGAATAAGTATTTCTATATTCGTATTTTGAAGTATGGTACGTGTCCTAAGTTTTCTAGTGTCTTAAGATGTTGTGATTGAGACTTAGTATTTCCTATTAATTTTTTATGAAAGAGATTTTGAAGACTATATTATGTTTGTGAAAGGTTTTAATTCACGACTTTTCACTATGTTTATTCAATGAATGATATGAAAGGGCTTGTATAAGACCTCCGAGAAGTCGAGTATAACGGTTACAATCCGAGATTGTACCCTATGTTCTAGGGTGTGGTTTCGGGATGTGACAATGGGGAATATCTAGATAACTTAGAGAACTTCAAACATTATTCCTTAACGCTCATATTGCCTTGCTTGAGTTTGATAAACTCCTCTACCTTAACTTCCCTCCTCTCACGGGGAAAGTATTTTCCAAGAAAAGCTTCCTTAAATTCTTCCCACTCAATAGGTTCCGACTCCACCGGCCTATTGTCCTTCCATTGAGTGTAACACACTTGAGAAACCTCCCTCAATTTATACGAAGCTAACTCCACCTTCTCACTAGATGTAACTCCCATAGCACTCAACAACTTGTACACTCCATCTAGGAACTCTTGAGGATCCTCTCCCACCTTAGAGCCAAGAAATATAGGAGGATTCATCCTCACAAAGTCTCTCAACCTAGACGTCATAGTTCTCTCCACAACATTAACCCTAGGAACAATACTCATATTCACTTGAGTTTTCACTGCTCGGGCTAAAGCAAGAAAAGCCTCTCTATTATTACTATTACTCAACTCTGGGGCAACCACCGGAACATCATTACCTCCACCCAAAATAGGGATTTGGTCACCTTGAGGAACTTTCTCAACTTCCTCAAATTGAGGAGGAATCTCCTCTTGAACAATCATTCTCCTCAACTCTCCTAGCAAGTGTCCTCCTCGTATTCATCTTCCTCGAAAGACAAGGAAAATCATAAGAAAAGAGTACTAAATTGTACTCTACGGCATGACATATGAGTAGAAAAGAATGGAAACTTTATCATCCAATATCCTCTCGCCCATAGATCTGTCTTGACTCACACTGATGGTCAAGACTCTACTAGATGCGACCTGATGAGACTTTTTGATTCCTAATACTACTTTCATAACCTATGCTATGATACCAAGCTTTTCACATACCGAGACCATCCACTAGAAGTTAGGGTCAATCTCGTATTGAAAATAGGGTACTTGACCTCTCGAAGGTCTTGTACAACTTCATACACATCATTCATCGCATATATTTAATGAAAAGTAGTGTGGACTTAAAACTTTTCACAAAATATTTCATATTCTTTAAAAACTCTCTCATATAAAATCATAGGAAATAGTAAGTCTCAATCTCATCAAACTTAAGCCACGAGAATACTTTTGGGACACGGCCCATACTTCAAAAATGTACACATACTTCGTCTATTACAATACTTCAATAAGAAGCACAAAAGACATTTATGCCCTTGAGTCAAATGAAGACATATGTCACTTGAATGATTCTACGATCCAAGTCTTTATTCCCAAATGCTCCTCACCTTCCAACAACTATATAAATAGATAAAAGCATGGAATTAGTACAACCATATGTACTAAGTATGACATTATGCATAAAATCATTAAAATGGACATGTATTAGAAATATGCATATTTTCATTTTAAAATCATATCATAATCATAAGAATAACATTTATTAACTTAGAAATACATAAGATAACATTTAGGCAATTTAACACATTTTTGGAACAACCTTACAGTGAAGTACTTTCTTATTCCTTTCAACATTTTCTAGCATGTAGTATTCACACTAAGAGTTATCCTAAGACTCACTTAAGCAACACAAAGAGATACCTCCCATTCACCCTCTCTTCGAATGTCTAAACGACCCTCAAGACTACTCATAATGAGACACATACACACTTACAAGACACCTTAAATACATAACATTTATAATATGACATTTACCTTACCAAGGCTATCAAAAGACTTATTTAAGTAAATCAAGAAGATAACGTCCATGATTGACCTCTTCAAGGACTACCTAAATAATCCTTAAGACTACCTAAGTTTAGAACATGTCGTCATAATCAACCATTTTCCATAACTAGAGTCATTCTTAAGACTCATCTAGGTAAGATACGAACTGACCATTCCTATGCCCCCTTCACACCTTAACTAGACAATAACTACTCTAGATAAGTACTTATTCATTTAACATACTTTCTTACCTAAGTAGTTACATTCATTAGTTCATATAGGGGCATTCAACACATAAAGGACATTCAAGTAATGGTCTTGGACAAGACCTAGGAACTCCAATTAACACCTTCAAAAACTATTTTGCAATGTCTAGATAGCGTCACGTACCACCACCTAAACTTCATAAAACTTATCTAATGCTAGTTGGTATTCCATATGATGAGAATTGGCAATAACCGACATAGACCATGGTAGAAAATCATGGAATCCGAACTTCTAACCTACTCCGATGAGGGTGTTCTACTTGCCAATGGTAGAACTTGGGTTATGAAATATGAAGGGCATGCTTCGTAATCTAGTCTCATTATTTAAGTACAACTACTTCCCTTACCATACTCATTGGGTACTACCCTTCGTTCTCATAGAGTAATTCACATATAAGGTTCAACGGTTCCATTCATAACACAATCACACTTAACCTACCAAAGAGGTCCTCTTAGAACACCCTCATCTAAGTAGATTAGAACTCTGGATTCCATGTTTTGTTAACATGGTCTATGTCGGTTATTGGGTATTCTCATCATATGGGATACCTACTAGCATTAGAGAAGTTCTATGAAGTTTAGGTGGTGGTATGAGACGCTATCTAGACATTGCGCAATAGGCTTTGAAGGTATTAGTGAGAGTCCCTCGGTCTTGTCCAAGACCATTACGTGAATGTCTTTTATGTGATGAAGGAGTCTTAAATGAACTAATGAATGTAATGACTTAAGTTAAAAAAGAATGTTAAATGAATAAGTACTTATCTAGGGTAGTTAAGGGTTGTCTAGTTAAGGTTTGAAGGGGGCATAGGAATGGTCACTTCATCTCTTACCTAGATAAGTCTTAAGAATGACTCTAGTTAGCACAGATAGTTGATTTGTAGACATGATCCACACTTAGGTATTCTTAAGGATTACTTAGGTAATCTTGAAGAGGTGAATCATGGACGTTATCTTCTTGATTTACTTAAGTAAGTCTTTTGATAACCTTGGTAGGGCGAATGTCATGTATATGTGTATGATAATGTATTAAGTGAGAATGATTCTATCCTAGGTAGTCTATAGAACTCTTAAGTGTGTGTGAAAGGGATTGTATGGGCAGTCGCTTCACAACTAACTCAAGTGAACCTTAGAATCACCTTTGGTAGGAGGATCTTATGTTCATATGTTTGATGTCATGTAAATGTATGTTGATCTCTTTATGGGTGGTCTTAAGGATCATTTAGGAGTGCTTAGAGAGGGTGTATGGGTGGTCTCTCTTTGTATTACTTAAGTGAGTCTTAGAATGACTTTTAGTGAGGGAATTCTATGCTAATAAGGTGTGCCAAGTGAAGTGAAGGAACTTCACTGTAACAGTGAATTGAGTTCACTGTACAGTGAAATGAATTCATTGTAACATTTCCTAAACTGTGACTATTTGCTTAAATGATTTCTTATGTGTTTCTAAGATGTTAAATGTTGTTCTTATGATTATAGTATGATCTTTTAATCGAAATTCATGAAAAGCATGTTATTTACTAAATGTCCCTTTTTCATGGTTTTTGCATGATTTCCATACTTAGTATATCTAATGTGTTAACCCCTTCTTTTCTCTTTTTGACTACGTGTAGGGAATTTGAAGTCTCTATGTTCCATGGAGGATGCATAGATTTCTAAGGCTTGAAGATGAAGTATTGGTGAGTCCTCATCAATTCAAGGACAATATCCACATGTCCCTTATAATATAGTCTTTATTTTACCGTCTTGTATGGGATTAGTCCCAAGTATTTTATACTCTAAAGTTTAGATAGTTTAAGTAGATGTTGTAAAAATTTAATATTTTAAATGAAAGTCTTCCGCTTGTGTAACGTTTATGAAAGAGTTCTTCGTACGTGAAGAAAGTTTTAAATTTTTTTAGTACGTTAAGTATGTCAAATCAGCACATCAGTTTTTTTCTCACTTCTCGGGCTCAAAAGGCGTGCTTCAAACGACAGAAGACAAGTCAGCCACGTGTGTTTGGTAGGTACACTCTTTGAGTGATTTAAGTTTTCAATAGGTAGGAGCTCTAGTTAAGGTGCCTAAACGGAAAAAGCGTGCAAGTTTGAGGGGCCGCTTATGTGTTCTGCCATGTATATATGTATACATACATATAAATATTTATATGTATATATTCATACATACATACATAAATACATACATACACAAATACATACATACATACATACATACATACATATATATATATATATGTATATACATATGTATATATATATATATATATGTATATATATATGTATACATATACGTATGCATTTACTGATATGTACATATGCATACATATGTATGTATAGTGTTATATATATATATATATATATATATATATATATAACACTATACATACATATGTATGCATATGTACATATCAGTATATGCATACGTATATGTATAGATCCTTGATTACCCTCATAAATAAATTGAACATATTTCTGCTCACTATAACAATAACAATGCATAGGTGATAGATGGGATTTGCAGAGGGTAAAGTGTACACAAATCTTACCCAAAATTATGTTGAATTCAGACAGCTGAACACGGGACAAAGTAGTTGTATGAGATAATTTCACTCATTTTACCTGCAAAAATCTAAAGTGTAAAGTTCTTCTTCCACTTCTGAAATTAGAAGATCACATATAAATATTTGTTCATAGCTTAGTGTAGTTGCTCTCCGTTGTATTTATTTTTCATCAACTAATTTTTAAAGTATCTTGATTGTGCAATGTACAAATAATTTAACAAGAAATTGTCTCGATGACTCTTCCAGATTGTTGCAACATTAAGTTGTTGAACTGATTGGAGTTGTAACGCTTTTTATTCCTGAATTTTTAGTTCAGCCAATTTACTTATTTATAGCTTTTTGGCGGGGCCCAATTTAATCCTCTCCTTTTTTCATGTGTTTTCATTTATTAAAACGTATGTTTTATCATTTATCTAATATAATGTTAATTAAAAAGGAATATTTCGTATTACATAAATTTTATATTTTAGTTATTTCATCTTCTATTTAATATAAAGGAAATTTAATTTTTAAATGTCATTAAAAATATTTTGTTTTATACTGTTAATTATTATTATTATTATTATTATTATTATTATTATTTAAGAAAACATTATTTGCAGAAGCAAATCTTTACTACAAAAAACATACCAAATAGGTACTACTTAGTAAGTAATCCGTTTATTTATTTTATTTCTCCATCTTTTTATGTGTAAAGAATTTTTTATATCTAGTGTTAATGCTACATCATTGATATTATTAGTAGAAAAGAACATATGTCATTGAATTCAAAAAATTAAAAAGTGTTACAAATAAGACTCTTCAAATTTTATTCGTGCCACATAAATTGAGGAATAGTGAATAGCATTATTTAAAATTTATGTCAATTTTATAAGTCACAATAATTAACCACTTAATTTTTATTTTTTTGTAAAATATATATTAAAAAAATTGTGTAGCTCTCCAAATTTCATATGTGCCACATAAATTATGAGAAAATAAATAATATATGTTGAGCTCGTGCTGGCTCAGACTCAAGTATCTAGTATATGTATAAGTATCATATAATTTTAGATATAGAAGATATACTAAACTGGATGTATAAATAAGTATTATATAATTTTAGATATTGAAGATATACTAAATTAGATGTATAAGTAAGTAATATTATATAATTTTAGATATTGAAGATACACTAAATTGGATGTATAAATAAGTAGTATTATATAATTTTAGATATTGAAGATATACTAAATTGAATGTATAAATAAGTAGTATTATATAATTTTTGATATTGAAGATAGACTAAATTGGATGTTTTAAGTTGAGGATATTATTATAATTTAACTTCAGATTAGAGAGTTCATAATTATTATAATATTTTTAACTTTCAAATTTATGAGTTCATGCATATAAATACTGGTGAGGTCAGTCATATGCCCCATTACAAATTGTATCACCCATTTCACAGGAGATCTTTAGGTCAAGACATGGAGATCATTAGTATTTAACACAATCTTTGTAGGTCATATTCTTCTATTTAAGTTTTTAGCCTTTTTAAAATGGACACTTTTTGAGTACTAAAGGACACTCTAAAAATACACATCAAAACAGACAGCACGAATATTTATGGGTGAACTATAACCACATTAAAACCGACAACACGCATATTTATGGGTGAACTATAACCACATCAAAACAGACAGCACGAATATTTATGGGTGAACCATAACTAACACCTGCTACCTGTGTTGGAAATTACGAGTACGCCACAAACCACAAGCGTAAGAGTAGTCCAAAATATCCAAATGAAGTTTAAAGAAACACAAAATATCCAACTCTCATCTCTAGCATAACATTTGTTCTTACGTCACCAAATTTTCAGGCAGGTGTAAGAATGGCCCAAATCAATATTTGTATCTTTTACAACTAATACCCCTATAAAAATAAAATTAGTACAAAAAAAGGGGCAGCATCCAGCCTTGTACTATAATAAGTATATCCTTCAACTTGAGATGTGACTATGTTTAATCTTTGGTGTCATACTCCTTTTTGCTGTATAAAATCTAACTTCTCACAGCTGCAGGCTGTTAGTAGGTTATTGGTTTGAGGTTGCCGAGTTCTTATTAACCAAATCAGCACCACTCACGTATCTAGCAAAAAAGGATATCAAACGGAATGGAGCACCAATTAATGGTGCATTGGTGAGGGGAACCTCCTCCTCATACTGATCCTGATCCACACTTGTGACTTCTAAATCTGCTGACTGAACTTCATTTTCATCTAAAGGAATCTGCACGATTTCATCAGACTCGATTTCTGATGAATTTACAACAATTCTGCTATCTATCTTACTCCCATGCTCATCATCACTCACAGTTTTGTCAATGGTGTCTTTCAGAGATTGCAGCCTTTCACTTGACTGCAATAGTGCTTCACTGGGTTGAGATTTTGGCTCTGTAGTATGATCAACTTCATGCTTGTGAACGGCTCCAGGCATCTTGTGTGACCCAAGGGCTGATTCATTGGCAGTGCGAGCTGCCTCAGAGCTTGTGGTAATTACATCAGAACCTAAATATGAAGATATCTCCATTGGTGGATCTCTTCGTTCCAGCTCCACATATAAATTTTTCACCTAATATATTAAAAATAATGATTACTAACCCCGAAAAGTATATCATAATATCTAAGATACTAGCAATAAGAGAATAATAAGCTGAAACCTTCTCAACAAGCTCCACATTTTCATCAATCAGTTTGTCCACCAATGCTTGGGTAGCAACTACTTCAGAATTCAGATCCCCATTTTCAGGAGTATTCTTTATCAAGACAAAGCAAAAATAGGTTATGGTAACATGTCAATTTGCAACAATGTGATGTAAGGACAGATATATCAATCGTCAATATATATTGTCCATACATTTAAATTTATTTTGGTTATACCCCAAATTGACAGTGAACTTGTGTGACTAGAATGCTTTTAGCACTTTTAAATACATGTTGTGAGTGACTACAGTCAACACATTAAGGGGTCGTTTGGTACTAAGATTCATAACGCATGGATTAGTAATGCAGGGATTAGTAATGCAGGGTTTATTTTTATCAAGTGTTTGGTTCTTTTTTTCCCACCTCATCTTGTGTTTGGATTATAGCTCTATAAAAAGCTTCTTTCCAATTATACCCTTGAATTATTATGTAATTCGATCAAGGTAGATAATTGTTGGACAATATTATTTTCATAACCTTCTAACTAGCTATGGGAAGAACAATTTAGTTGTCTTAATTGTTATTTTTTTCACTTGAATTATTTGAGGATAAATAGTTGTCATCTTAATAAATTGATCACTCACAAAAGGTTCATTTTTCAATTAAAAAAAGATAAACCATCTACTTTCAAAATCGAGAAAGTGGTCAACAACGGTAAAATTGAATAAACCATCTACATGGACACAAAAAATTGCAAGTTTTAGTTTTAATATGTATGTAAATTTTTTAAATTGTTTAAAATATAAATAATTAGAAAACCAAGCATACATACATACATACATATATATATATATATATATATATGTATATATATATATATATATACACACACACACATTCAATTTAGATCACAAACTTCATATACAAATATACAACTCACATTTCAAATTTGTATTGATTTATATTGGATATATTAGTAACAAACAACTCTCTCTAAATAATTTGTAAGCCAATTTGTTTAAATAAACTTACTAATACAAATATAAATAATAAAATCAAGAAAATACACAAAATAATTGAAATGGTTGAGGATATTTTTGTCTTTACATAGCTTATCCCATGGATTAGTTATAACTTACACAGGCTCAAATTCCTACCAAATATAGTACTAAATAATACCTTACATAATCCATGGACTATTCTTCTAATGCAGCCTACCAAACGACCCCTAAATGTGTTTCATGACGGAAAAGACCACCTAATACATTAAGTGCCATTTTAAATGGTATTGATTTATATGTTGTGAGAAATATAAGAGGAAAATTATTATTGAATTGTACATCTACATTTTTACTATGAGTCCTATTTATATACACACTACGAGTGTGTTTAGCAATTTTCTCATGTTTGGTTGGGACAAAAGTTTTGGAAAATTTTTTCCAAATCAACTCATTTTCCTCAAAATTAAGGAAAATGATTTTCCCTTCAAAAATTAAGGAAAACATTTTCAAAACTCTCCTCCAATTTCAAATTTCTTTTTTTTTTTCGAAAAACATCAGTTTTGAAAAAACATTTTCAATTTAAAATTTTATTTTTTTACCCAATCCCTGACCCCCACGACCTACCACCGGCCAACCCCCCACAACTCCACCCCCTCCCCAAAAAAATAATTTTGCTTTTTAAAAATATTTTCAACTTCAAATTTTTATTTTTTAACTCCTACCCACCCCCTGCCCCCTCTCAGCACAACATAGTCATTTATGACATATCAAGTGAACTACAGTCTTATGCTATCAATAATGATATTTTTTTAATAAAAATATTTAAAGCATATCATGTTTAACTATTGTCTCAATCTTCTTACAAGTCATGATGTGGTATGAGGTTGTCAGCCAACCAACAGTGTGCTACTTTCTATCACTCATGGAAATAGAAATGAATGAAAACAGAATATAGGACCGGTTAATCTGCAAGACAGAATTAACAACTGACCATTTCATGTCCAGTTGGTAAACAAGGTGGTCCGGCACTCTTCTCGAGATTATAGACTTGTGTCTGCAGTACTTGTATATTTGCTTTCAGTAACTGATTTTCTTGTAATATATTGGTCCTCAACTCTTCGAACTCCTTCACCTGCGAGGCTTTGATTTTAATTTCCATGTTAGGAATTAACAGAAGCAATGATTGTCAATTTTTCTACGGGTTTTGACATCAACAGCCATAATAAGGACAAGATGTCAAAAATCAGGATACAACATCAGGAAAGCAAAGCTTAAAAGAAAAAATGTAGATGTCCAACTACAACTCCCAATGCCTTCTATGTGTAAGGATACACATTTGGTTGATTAGAACAAAACATGTCGATAATTCTTTGAAAACTAACATCACAATTTGTATCCATTAAGAGAGTTACACCCTGATATGAATGCCGAACTTTTCAAATCAAAATTCCAACGTGCACAAAGAAGAACACTCCTCTCGGTATACTTGAATTCTTAAAGGAAGCCATGATTTCTCATGTTCTTTTATGAAACGCCTGCAATTGGCTACGTTAGCAAACAAAGAACACATTATATGATAGACACTAAAAGCCATATATAGGTTCATAACAGTTTGACGAGAAAAGTTCAGTCAAGAAAAACATGATACATTTTTGTCGCTGGGACTGCATACCTGCGTCTCTAAAAGTGCATTATCACCACTTAGGCTGGAAATTATTTCTCTGAATGATTTCTGCAAAAAAAAGAAGAGACTACGGTTTGAACTTTCTGAAGCATTTGATAATAACCTATCACTTAATAGATAAAACTAACAATTAGGTTATGTTCCCTGTTATTAATTTCTTTTTATATTGGGGAACTGGTAACAATGCAGACCTAGATTAAGATAGGGCACAGTGGGGAAAAAAAGATCCATATATAGGTGATAGCTACTACTTGAGGATAGACTTTTGACTTGGATAGAGATTGTTGTTGCTATTATTCTTGTTATTTTCTTTTCTATCAAATTGATATGTAAATTCAACTTATTTTTCACATTTTTAATTGAGGATGATGATGATATAATTTTGAGCTTAAATGAAAGAGGGGAGTCATATAGTCGACACACGACCCCAACTTGTTTGGGATTGAGGCATAGTATAAAAAAGAGCAATGAATTGATCTCCTCCAACAATTGACTTATATATAATTTAGCAAAGGAAAATCAAGCAGATTTATCTATGCAGCTCAAAACAGTAAACTATTCTCTTTCTTTCTACTCGACTAGAAGTGCTAAGAGCGTACTAAGCTCCATGTGCATGCCCAGAAAAGTCCAAGTGGCTGTGCAATTTACTTCAAAATTACAAAGTGGTTGTGTTTGAAGTAACTGATATACAATATACTTCAAGGCACGTTTACTCTCAGGTACCACCTTATTATTATAGCCGTATTGAAGAAAACTCTGTATCTAGATTCTAGATCGATCACTACAACAGGTTTTCAACAAGGAACATTTTACTGCCATTCGGCTTTTAATTATCTTAGATTTTCATAATGAAGTAAGAGAATTCCATTAAATGGCATCAAGAACTCGGCTTCTCATCTAAATAGCAAATCCCAGTGACATTTTGGTTCAATTATACTGCCATTCACTTTTTAATATCTCAGTTCTTCATCCTTTTTTGATTAGATAAATGAATTTCATTAAATGGCATCAAGAACTCAGCTTCTAATCTTAACAGCACATCCCAATGACATTTCGGTTCAAATATACAGAACATGACTTGTTTGTTGTTCTTGTAACGCTCTACACTGTTTTCTTCTTCTTAGTACTTAGATGTGTTGCACTTGAGCCAAGAGTCTTTCGGAAACAACCCTCCCTACCTCCACAGGGTAGTGGTAGGGTCTGTGTACACTATACCCTTTCCAGACTCCACTTGTGGGATTTCACTAGGTACGTTGTTGTTGACTTGGTACAGTTAAACAGAAAATGTCACTTGATCGAAATCAAGAGAAGTACAAGTTGAAAGGCAAAAATGACTTTCTCATATTTGTTATGATGGAAACACAGAAGTTTCCTGTCATATATCCACATGCATGAACATTAACAACAACAGACCCAGTGCAATCCCACAAGTGGGTCTGGGAGGGTGGTTGTATGCAGCTTTTATCCTACCTTGTGAACGTAGATGTTGTTTCCAATAGATCCTCGGCTCAAGTAAGGCATATCAAAATCAAGTATGGTGTGGAATTACAGTAGTGAAGAAGTCATGCTAAAAAGAAAGGAGAAGAGAACAGTAGCAACAGCAAACAATACGGTAACTGAAGCAAAGGATACAACATGTAATAAAATAGAAGTGTAGTAATAACAATACTGACAGAGGAAACTTGACAACGCTCGATTACTTACTAAATTTCCATCCTACTTTGGCCTACCTCTCTAAATACCCACCAAGCCAACCTCTAACACCTCCTCACTGGCACCTGCACATTTCCTCTCACATGCCCGAACCATCCCAATCTCGCCTCCCTCCCTCGTCCTGTCTACCGCGGAGATCACTCCCACCTAATCCAAATTATCTTCGCTCCTAGTATTTCGACACATTCACTGCAACATCCTCATTTCCACTACTTTTATCTTCTAGACGTGCGAGTTCTTGATCGACCAACACTCTGTCCGTAACAATCACTTCATATTACATACTTTTTCATAGCAACATCCTCATTTCCTCTACTTTCATATTCTAGATGTGCGAGTTCTTGACCGACCAACAATCCATCCCAAACATAGATGGTCCGAGGACCACTTTATAAAACACACTTTTAGGTCCTTGGTGGCACACTCTTAATACGAGCCTCCATTTCATTAGCTCTAACACGATATGCAACATCATCATCAATCTCCTTAAAATCCTTGAATTACGAACTCAAGATACTTGAAACTTCCTTACTTGGAGATAACTTGTGTATCAATCCTCACCTCCACATCTGCCACATGAGTTCATCAGTATACTTGCACTCTAAGTACTTTGTCTTAATCCTCAACTTGAACCCTTTAGGCTTCAAAGGTCTGTCTTCGAACCTCTAGCATATAATTAACTTTGTTGCATGTCTCATCAATCAATACTATGTCAACTGAAAAAAGCATATTGTAATACCTTGTACATCTATGTTAACATGCAACTACTCAAATAGCAAAGGATTGGTATGAAACCGAGAGACTAAAAATACAAATTGATAATTATGTTAAGTAACACATATATATATATAGGTTGTTGAAGTGTTAACCTAAGGTTTTAGCCCAAAGGAAGCCTTCAAACAAAAGTTCAAGTCAAAGAATGCCCTGTGGAGGGTCACTACTTCAAGTGATCCAGCATATTGTCCGCTTTAAACGAGCAGATCTCCCAGATGGAGAGCTAACTGATCAAATCAAAGGTCTTTGAGTCTAGTTTCTTAAAAAACAAATCGCTCGTCCATCCAAGTTCAATGTCAAGAACTATGCAAGTTTGAAGAAGACATTGTTTGCAAGATTTCCATTTATGTTTGACTCTCATGTTCATGACTAAGTCAACGTCAACAAGATTATTTGAGCTTGGAAAAAGGTGATTAATAATTGAGCCTAAAGTCTAAGTGTTGTAGTGTACAAAATGTGAAAGTACTAGTTGAAGGGATTAAGATATGGAAAGCAAAATAAATGTAGGACAAAGTAACCTACTTATTTAGACATCCTACTTGTTCGAGCTACTTTCTTAAACATCCTACTTGCTTGCGAGATGCACGTGCTTAAAGATAACTAATGTGCCACTTGTTTGATTACGCAAACCCATGTGACAACATATGGTGAGGGTCCCACTTGACATAGTTTAGTAATCACCTACTTGAACAATGGAAGACCCAAATTAATTGGACCAGAGCGAGATGGGGCGGGTCATTGGGTCAAGCCCAAGACTTGTCTTCCAAGAGGTGACATATATCTATTTACTTAGACCAAATATCATATTAATCCAAAGAAAATTTCACAAGTCTTTCTATCTCGATTGTGACTTTCTCTACAAAGAGGGCTCCTGAATTTTCTTCTTCTTTCACAACCCCTAAGGTAAAAATTTTGTATGTATTTCACATAGTTTTAACTTGTAAGGGAGTGGGAGAACTTGTGGTCACATGTTGAGAGCTTGAGGCAGCCTTTAGAGAAAGAGTTCCCTAGGCCGCCCATATTGGTGAGATGTTGTTTTCAAGTGATCTCTTCTTGTCCTAGGGTTTTGTTTTGAAGAAAATTGTTTGGGTTGAAGATGTCAAGTTAAGAGATTGTAAGTTCCAGCAAATTTGACGTAAGGTTCTAGTATATCTGTCACGTGTTTAAAAGGAAAACAATTGGCTACCATATGGCCTGCACTTGCATAGATCACATAGTCATATGACTCTTAAGCAAAAACAAGTACTTGATAGACTAGAATATATATTATGTTACTTGTGCGTAACATAAAGCTCCTCACTTGCTTATGTGAAAGATAAAGATGGTAACTCAGTTGTTAATTTGTTATAGGCTTTGTAAATATATGATTAAAACCTACTCTAAAGCGATGGATGGGTATTCATAGGTCCACTTCACAGACAAAGTGACGCGAATTTTGTGCACATTATTGAGACAGACCGCCCTTTATGGCATATGTGATAGATAGTAGACAACTGAAAGGTCATGCACTAGTTCCCCTGGTTCCCCTGACTAAGACGGCCTACAAGCTTACGGGCAGACCCTTTATAGGAGCCTGGGGAAGGCGTACCTTACAGCAGATTGCGATGTACACTTATCAACATCATGCAACTTATGTAATTTGGCAATATATCTTTTACATGTGTCATAGATCACCTTTGGAGGCCATCATGTGATTACTTGTTTACTTGTACTAAAGATAGAGGTAGAACATCACCTAGGCAAACTACTACATATTATATATTAAAAAAATAACTCAAGCATGTGAGAATTTCTACTGATAGTTATAAGTTACAGCTTCATATTATACTTTCAATATTCATATCGTTCATGTGCTCAAGATTTCCCCAAGAGGCTTATCCGTACATTGTTACAAGTAGCCTTTAAAGGCCTTTCATTTGATCACTTACAGGGATGAAACACATAGCATATATCATGTGTAAATCTAACACTTGTTAACATTTTAAGCAACAATCGAAATACATTTTAAATAAGTTTATAAGGTTATCCATAAGATAAAGTTTTAGACAAAAAGGGTTCTGATGTTCAGTTGTTTGTAGTTGCTCATCTTATTATTTGATTGGTCGAGCATCCTCATGTATCTACTTGTTATTGAGTTTGTTTTACATAATAGTACATGTTGTATATGTATAGATGTTCAGTGGCTTGGGACACTGCATTTCTATGAATGCAGGATCAGGTATACAGATTAGTAGACTCCCGCAGTAGTCTCTTGTTGCATACGCAGCAAAGTAGCAAAATATTGGTAGCTCCATTATCACCTGGAGGTAATAGGTGCCTAGTACTACTTAGATGTTCTTATAATTATAGTTGGGTATGTTAAGGCCCTGTCCCGACCATTTAATAAGGTACGGTTAAGAATTCCATTAGAGGCTTCATAGACTTTGTAAAATTGTCACCTATGATTATAGTTTCATTTGTCCATCACATTAGTATGGCCAGTTGGTCAGTGTTGCATAGGTACGGTTCCTCATTATTTGCCTCGTGTATAGCAGGTGTTCATACTGTGTTTTTCCGCCCCGTCCAAGCTTGGGCGTTAAATATACACCATGGCCATCTACCTTTGGAGATGTCACATCAGTTCATCCATTACCAAGGAAAAAACAAATGGGCTAAGAGTTGATCCCTGGTGCAACCCCATCATTGCCTGGAAAGTGCTCGAGTCTCCTCCAATTATCCTCACTCATATCTTGGCTCCTCGCACATGTCCTTAATCACTCTAATGTAAGTTACAGGCACACTTCTAGCCTCCAAACATGGTCAATGAAGTGGTTGAGAACCCTAAGGTCTTAGGTTCAAAACTCAACGGAGACAAAAAAAAAAAACTACATACGTCTTATAGCTTTGGTGGACAGAGTTAGTGTTACCTAGTATCCGTTGTTGGTGGGAGGTGGTAGGTATCCCATGGAAATTAGTCGAGGTGCTCAAAACGGACACCACGGTCATTTTGAAAAAAAAAAGCCTCACGAACTTTGTTGTATGCTTTTTCTAGGTCGATGAACATCGTATGTAAGTCCCTCTTCCTCTCACTATATTGCTCCATCAATCTACTTACGGGATGAATGGCTTCTGTAGTTGACCTTGGCGGCAGGGATCCGAATTGGTTCTCGGTAATAGACACGACATCCTCAGCCTCATCTTCACCACCTTCTCCCGAAATCCCTGAGTGTGGGTTAGTGGCAAATACCCCTTTAGTTGTTGTAATTTTGAATGCCACCCACATGAATGAACATCATAAAAATTGCACTTCCAAAGGTTTTTTGTTACTTTTAAGGTCATCAGTTGTCTAGTCATGATTCCTTCTTGCATGTTATTTTGTCTTTTACTCCCTTTACAGACCTGACGGCTTCATTATCAAGAAAAAATACAATTCCTCTTAATAGAAGCCATACTTTATATGTCATCAAGTATTCAAAACCATCTGATTGAATTTTGTTCACTGTTTTTTTAACAATTTCTTCGGTATCTGTTCTGTTTTACTAAACAATTATATCCATGAGCATTTAATTGAAGCCAGATATATTTTATGAATATGTTTCCTCTAAATAGCCAAGCATCTTAAATCATATGCATAGCAGGTCATATTGCTCTTTCACCTATCTATTAAGCACATCATATCGCTATTCGTGAAATTTCCATAGCAACTTGACAGATGCATAACATGATTCGAATCAATAGGGCAGCCTAAAGCACTAAGCCCCTGCTATGCATGGGTCTGGGGAAGGGCATGCAACCCAGAATACCTAGCTTGCTAAATTCTTGTTATTACTTGACCGCAACTGAAACAATACACATGGTCTCAAAATAGAGGATATTAGCAACAAAGCCCACTCAAAACTACATGCATTAAGATATAAGAAAGTACCTCCTTTTGGACCCAGTTCTCTCTTTCCTTCTCCGTCTCTTTTACTTCCTCCTCCAAGCTCACCTGATATTCATGCCAAAGTTATTCTCAAAGCCTTTATTTTGACCAGGACAATTATCAAAGAGAAACACAAATAAATTGCTTATCAGCATGAATGTAATAAGGTATGAGACTGAAGTCAAAAGCAAGAAAAAACTCCACTGTCAAGTGAAAGAATAAAGGTGATCAAAAATTTACTGAAGTGATATTAAATATTTTACCCTCGTTGTATTTGAATTTTCCACTTCATCCACCAACACACTGATTCTTTCCTCCAAGCTAACCTGCAAGGATGAAGGTATTCCATCTCATGAAATCTGCTCAACAAAGCATGCTAGCTTCTAGTCATTTCTTTTCCCCAGATGGAACCAAAAACAAAAATAAGAGAAACAAAGGACGAAACGAAAACAAAAAGTATCAGTACAGTTATTAGGAACAGTTCCCTGTCAAAGTTACCAGTATTAAAGTAGGAGAGAGATTACCTCCTTCTGGACCCTGTTTTCTGTTTCCTTCTCCATCTCTTTTACTTTTTTTTCCAAATTGACCTGATATTCATGCTAAAGTTATTCTAGTGAATGTTTTTGAACCAAGCAAATTCTCAAGGAGAAGTACCACTATATTGCCACAATACATGAAGATAAAAGGTATGCAACAAAACTCAATGGCATGATAAACCCCCATGATCAAGGGAAACAACAGAAGCACATAAAAATTAAACTTCAGGATTTATTACCCTCTTTGAATTCAACTTCTCCACTTCCTCCACCAACTCATTATTTCTTTTCTCTAAGCCACCCTGTAAGGAACAAGGTATTACTCTGGAACTTACTGCAGGACTCAAAAGAAAATCTTAAAATTGCAGAAAATGTGATTAAGGATATGACACTGAATTGCTTATAACCAGTGATGGTAAAACAAAATGATGATCTTAGGAAAAAAAACTTGGTTCTGATATACAAGAAAATTTATTTGCCAATATGGGATTATCACCTCCTTTAGAAGCCAGGAATTCTTTTCACTTTGTAACTGAGAATTCTTCATCTCAAACTCAGCCTGAAAATTACAGAGAGCATACTTCTTGTCATGTAGACCTAAATTTTAAAGAGTCGTTGTGGAAGTAAAAGTACAATAAAAAGAAACCGGCAATGGAAACTAAGAAATGTCAATTTGGTGTCCTAAATGCAATATATCTTTGAAAACTTCCACAGAAGTAGAAATGAGAACGGTTAAAAGTTTTAGTACCTCTTTCTGCAAGTAAAGATCCTTCTCCATATGCAATTGTCTTATCTTTTCTTCTTGGTTAGCCTGAAAAAGTTTAAAAGGTCACTGATTTCTGTAGAAGGACCATTGACTAAACAAGGAAAGAATATTTTAGGTGGATAATACGTTCCAGAAAGCACAGCTATTGTGATAGTAGTATGCATCTATCCATGTTTTCCCATTACCTCTTGCCTCCTGAGACTACTAATTTGATCTTGCAATTGCATGATTTTCATCTCAAAACTAGCCTGTGGACCACAGAAGAGCGTAAAACTCGAGATAGATAGGATAAATAGGACAAGACGCACGTAGCAGCATGGCATACCATCAGACTTCGAAATTTAACCGTACTTGAACAATATATTTTTGAAAATGAAACTACATAACTCGAACAACACACGAGAAGTACAACACAGTTTTCCCCACATTTGAATCATGAGAGGGAACTCTTAATATTTGGTCAAAATCACTTTGTTTTTTCACTGTGCCTGCTTTCAGACAGAGGCAGAACTAAAATACCTCTTTATGCAGATGACTGTTATTTTCATTCTGAAGTTGTTTAATCCTCTCGTTCAAGTTAGACTGCACATCAAGGTAAATCCGCAAGATTAGGAGTGAAAATCCTAAAAAACTGATTAGGCACCAGCCACAGGCCTATGAGTTAGCAAGTTGCAGGTTTTTACAATGCAAATTGTGTGTACTTTCTATTACCTCCTTCAGTAAACTGGCATCTTTTTCCCATGAGAACTGTTTAAGTTTCTCCTCGAAGATAGCCTGTAAAACAGCAGTAACTTTTAAATGTTTTAATTAAAATGTAGATAGAAATTATATATGGGATTCCATGCAGATGTAAGCTCATTTAAAGGCCTGTCCATAAAATAGAGAAAGCAATGACTTGTCATGAGTTATACAATAGACAGATAAGAGAGAGGGGAAGAGAATACAATTATCATAAAATTATGAGCCCATAACTGAAAATGGCTCAGCAGTTGCTAAAAGAGGAGGCCTTAACTCACCTCTGAATCCATCCTACGGTGTTTCTCGTTCTCCGCTAAAGATGACTGTAAAAACAAGAATGTCAAAAGACAACATATCAGAAAGTATCAAGAACCTTAGATGTTTACAACAAGGCCTCAGTCCCAAAAATTGTTGGGTTTGGTTATACGGATCTTATTTCTTCATCTAAATTTGTAGCATCATCATACTAAATAAAATAAAAATAAATTAAATATTTCTACAACTATAATAATAATAATAATAATAATTAAAAAAAAAAATAAATATTAATTATAATAATATTATAATATATTTTTTTTGAGAAGGAATAATATTATAATATTAATAACAATAAGACTAATTTTGAACTACTCCTTCTGTCCCAATTTATGTGATGTAGTTTCATAGGGCATGGAGTTTAAAGAAATATGAGAAGACATTGCAATGTTCCAAAAATTACCCCTTAAAAATGAATCTTTACATAGAAGAGTGCACCTTTTGTGGACTTTTTGCCAAATAAGTGAGACCCAACATGGGTTTAATGTTGGTAACGTCACTATTTGCCAAATAAGTAAATGTGTCATTCTTTGGGACAGATATCACATAAATTGGGACAAAGGGGGATAGTTGTTATCACCTATATAGATCTTTTTCTTCTATTTTGTCCTATCTTTAGCAAAGTTTGTGTTGACACAAGCATTTCAAGACAACTTCCCTCCATGTGATTTTAGGTTTACCCTGTCCCTTTTACCATTCACTTACAATAGTTTCACTCCTATGGACTAATACATATGTAAGTTGATGCGGAACACGTCCAAACCATCTCAAGCGACCTTCTCGCATTATATCCTCAATGCATGTGACTTGGACCTTCTAGCAAATGGGTTCATTTTTAATCTTATCTAGTCATAGTATAAGGATTCTCCGTCCTTTGCCTTTGGCAACTTCTCATAACATTATACTATCTTAAATAACTTTGTTTACCTCCTCATTCCACCACCATCATTTCTTGGTTGAGAACCTAGACCTTAAGACATACTTAAAACTTTAGTTGCTATGGTTTTAATGCAAACTGACATTTCTTTCCACAAGATATCTGAGTCTCCCTCTAAGTCTCAAGCCTAACACCTAATTCACAGTTGTGTGAGAGGTGCACCTTTCTCACTCTACTGTTAACCTTTCATCTAAGACTACTAACTAGTGTTGGGTGTATAAGGGTTTAAGACATAGAAGAGAAAGATGATTTTATTCACGTACAATATGCTCTTTTGAAAATACTAATCTGATAAGGCACAAACCACAAGAAGACCTAGAATACAGGAAACTATTAAAATCCTAAATACTATAAATGACTGACTATGTATACCATCAGATATTTCCTGTGAGTGTTGTAAGCCAGTTTATGACTTCTCCTTCTAATAGTCATTGGGATGTAGTTGTTCGTATTCTACGATGTAAAGGACTACTCTTTGAGGATCAAGGTCATGTTGATTGGCAGGATCACCCTTTGATAGACGTTCTACATCCAGATATTGTGTTTTAGTTGGAGGTATTTTGATGTCATGGAAGAGTAAGAAACAAAGTGTGGTTGCTCGATCCAGTGAAGAAGCAGAATATCGAGTAGTGGTTGTAGCAACTTGTGAGGTAGTTTGGATCAAACAGTTTCTTGGAGAAATGAAGTTTGGAGAAACCGGTCATATGGAACTTGTGTGTGATAATCAAGCGGCCCTTCATATCGCATCAAATCCAGTGTTTCATGAGAGGACTAAGCACATTGAGATTGATTCACTTTGTAAGAGAAAAGATACTCTCAGCAGATATTGTTACCAAATTTGTGAAGTAAAATGATCAACTTGCAGATATCTTCACCAAGTCCCTTACAGGTCCTCGTATTAATTACATTTGTAACAAGCTAGATACATATAATTTGTATGCACCAGCTTGAGGGGAGTTTAGAATAGAATAGGAAAACACAATCCTACACAAAATCGGAATAGTTTATAGTCTCCTATTTGTTAAGACATTGTATTTTTATAGTGTCTATAAATAGGGTTCTCTATGTAATAATTAAAACCATAATTCAATAATATTTTTTCCATATATTTCTCACAATAACTATAACCACCATGTACTTGTTCAAAGTCATCGATTTGTTTACCTACATGGCCATTTAGTTCTCTACCTATAAGGATTTGTCAGCCTCTTGCCTCCTGGAATTCCTTGAACCAAGTTAGCCATATCCTCACAAAACTTGGGTTTAGCTTCTACATCTAATCTTATTTGCAGCACATAGGTACTATTAACATTGATTGTCTCCTTCCCCCATACAAGCCTTACAACAATAATGCCATCCCCAACTCGTTTTACCTCTACAACCTTATCTTTACGACTTAGTTCTACAATAATTCTCACTCCGATCCTATTTTTATCTATCCCACGATACCATAACTCATAACTCGTGTTACCTATCTCTCTAGCCTTACTCACCTTTTTAGAGTATCCACTAATTCCATCGTTTTCCTTGCCAAAATGCTTATATTCTAGGTATCTACCCGAATCCGACTCTCTTGTACTAACTTTTTTCATATGTCAGATCCCTTTCTTATTTTGCACCATATCCGAGTTTGTGATTTGGCGGAAATAGGTCCTTTACACGCACCCATCCATGATGTGGGAACCCTTCTATATTTTGTACCACAATCGGTTTTTGATGTGGCGGTACTAACTTCTTTACCTGCACTCATTCATGATGCGAGAACCTTGCTTATACTCCCTCACTGCCAAGAGATAATGGGGTGGAATCCCTTGCTCATTTGCTATTAAGTTGCCGATTATCATGGTTTTAAATTTAAAGGTGAGAAGGCATGTTACATACTTCAATTATTTCTTCTCTCCACCAGGAAGCCCCATTTTTTTTTTTTTTGAAACTGGTAATGTTGAGGCAGCCCCAGTTCTAATCCTTCTCTTTTTAATTCTTTTCTCTCAAGACATTCCAATATATTTCCTTCCATTTTCTCTTTCCGTATTCTCCTCTTCCATGCACCCTTCCTATCATGAGTTTCTCCTATTAACTTCACACTTAGTGGAGAAAGGACCCTCTCTATTTCCAAAGAAAATGAAGATCTGATTCCAGCTTGCAATAAAAATTTGACAAGTAAAGACTTTCATCTGTGGTTATAAATTCATGAGAAATCCGCTTAAATTCACAGTTTAAAAGAGAACACTTTACCAGTAGGCATTGAATATTGCATCTGCATCTGTTCATAAATGAAAAGAAGGAAAAAACTGCTGTATGACAGGGCTTTCAAGTTTTCTGTACCAATTCACTTACTGATCGAGCATAAGGAAAATTAAATGTTGAAACTATGGTTTCTTATTACACTTTCACATTAATGATGCAGCAAAACTTTTAAAAAGTACATATTCAAATTAAGAAGATTACTTATAGCATAAATCTTGAATATACAGATACCCCAAATGTGGGTTCAGAGAAGAGAATAAGCTATGTTGAACTGTGACAAAGTGAGGCGACATTTTGGGCTTTAAATCAAAAAAAATTCTGCCCTTATTTAATCTCAAACATATAGACGATCATGATGTGAAAAAGATATTCTTTAAGAATTGGACTCAAAACACTCTCTCTCTCTCTCTCTCTCTCTCTCTCCTTCAAATATGTTTTCTAGTTCCTTTCTTCTCGACCAATGCAACCTTTATTCTCTAACAACTCAATTTCTGAATTCAGTTTAGTTAGGAGCAAGAAGCTCATAATAGCATTTGATTACAACAATGTAACCAGTGGAATCTAGGGAGGTAGAGTGTACTAGACCTTACCCTACCTTGGGAGGTAGTGAGGTTGTTTACAATAGATCCTCAGCACAATGAAAAGATGGCAAAGGAAAAATAATAGATAAAAGATGCTGGAATAATTAAAATTGACAATAACTACAACAAATAAATTGAAGTACAAGAAACAACAGATAACAGCAAAATAGAAGGACAAGAATTACTACTTAGCTAGGTCACGCACAACTGCCGACTAACCCTCGCCTTAATGTGTGCCCTCAATAACCTCCTTTTCTAAGGTCATGACCTCGGTGAGCTGAAGTTGCTTCATGTCTTGTCTAGTCACTTCTCTTTAATACTTCTCCGGCCTACATCTATCTCTCCTAAAACCCACCAAAGTTATCCATGATGATTAATTCATGGATACAAGTTTCGGGTCATTTGGAAAAAGGCAACTTATCAATTAAATAACATCTATTTGTTGTACTTTTAGATCACCCAGTAATATTGAAAGTATGAATATGTTCTTACATCAAAAAAAGAAATACAGCAAAAAGTGGAAGGCAAAATCCATATATGGTTCTAGAAACATGACTCCTCTTAGATTTGAAAACAAATAAACCTTTAGTACCAGAATGATTTGGTTATAGAAGTTAACTTACGACTTTGGCACCCTCAGTGTCATGTCTATTAGAATCGTCATCTATCCCCGAAGTATCATCAGTATGTGCTTCAGAACCACGTATTTCAGCAGGATGGTTCTGATTGGAGGAAGCGGATTCTTCTACACCGACGGCATTATTTTCTATTACTTTGGTTTGTTTATTCTTCTTTTTCTTGTTCTTCCTCTTCTTCTTCTCTTCTTCCATTGGCACGGGGCCAACAATCAAAACTCAGTAAGTAGCAATGGAACAGCACAGCCTACAGAAACCATAAAATATTGTAATCAAGCATGCCATTTCAAATTAGACACAAAATTGACATGCATTTAACATCTCTTTCTCATTAGAACTTGTAGAGCACCGCGAAAAATCAATCTGACTTTAGAATCTATCAATAAACTCTCCATCTGATAAGGCACTTTGGAACATTAAATTCAAATCAAGTCATTTTTCAATTCAAGATGTAAAATTCACCAATAAACACATAAATAAAAGAAAGAACTTTGCATGAACACAGCTGGAAATGCTAATTGCAACACTTGAGAATAAGAATCAACTTGAATTCAAATTTCAACATGCTATACAAAAAACAAGAGAGCATATAAGTTTCTTCCTTGTTAAACTTGTGAAGCACCGTCCAGCATGAACCTGAATATTCGGAATAAACCAATAGACTATAGAATCAAATCAAAATCCATTTCAAGTTTCAGATTAACCACCAAACAATGTGAAACGTCAAAAATTAGAGTTAGATCAAGAATGTATTAACCTTCAATTACACCAAAAAATAAGATGAACACTGAAACATGAGAGCTAATAATGTAAAACTTGGATATTCCAGAATCAATTAGTAAACTAGAAATTAGAAAGGAGGCATTTTCGGAACCTTAAATGCAGATCAATTTCAAAATCGATCAGCAAACGAATGTTAAACTTCAATGTAGGACACTAATTTTTTTTTTAGTTACAGAAAATATAAATTTCCTCTATATGAACATAGAAAATAAATTACACAAAAAAGGAGTAGGTCAGATTAGCAGAGCTAAATAAAATGTTTAATGCAAAAACAAAATCAGATGAACATTTACCGAAAGAAGAGATCGACAAGAGATTCAACCTTTGAGAAGACACCGTAAAGTTGAAGCGACTGAATTTGGGGTATGGGGTATGGGAGAGGTCAAGAGCGTAACGGCCAGGTAAATGGTCTTGTTGCTAAAAAAAATTTAGTTTATGTTCCAATTTTTTATTGCGTTGTCCTTCCAATCATCTGCCTACACGTTGCACTGTTTAACTCAGGTTCTCACAAGTCATATGAAAGAAAGTCAAAAGGCCTCAACAACATTTGTACAAATATAAGAAAAACTTCTATAAATATTTCACTCAGATTTATTACTTCTATCTATAGTTTCCAATAATTTTATGTTGTCTCACTAGTTTATAATTTTATACTTAAAGTTTGAGTTAGATAATAAACTTTTCCTATAAAATACATTGTGAAATATAGATAAATAAGGAAAGAGAAGAGTGTGGTCAACCTAAGAGTTTGTTTATACTAGATACATGTGAATCACATTAGATACATATATCTAATATACAAATAAATAGCGATAGAGAGATAGTATATGAGTGATGAAATAGGAGAGATGTTATACTGTTATAATTTATCTAGATAAATTACACCTAATTATGATTCCATGTAACCGAGTCATATAGGGGTATTTACAGTTTGAATAAAATCGATCCAAATCAAACCCAAACCAATGTTACTTGGGTTTGGATTGGTTTTAGATTTTTAAAAATTGATAGTGTTTGGTTTGATTTTAGCTTTATTTTAAAAATTGAAGAAATAACCAAACACAATTGATAAAGTATATACATATATTGTATTATTATACATGCATAATATATTCTTTTTATAAATGATGTTAAATATCTTATATAATATTTTCATCAAAATTTATTTATAATTGGGGGAATGACCCGATAGGTCCTTATACTTGGCTCTGTTGGTACTTGTTGGACCCTTATACTTGCAATTTTGTAAATTAAACCCTTAAACTCGCTGAAACACAATATTTTAAACTCTTTCCTCATCTTATGTGTGCACGTGTGATACACTTATTTACGCGTAAGATTCCACGTTATTTTTAATGACACGTAAGAAATTACATATTAAACAAATAAAATAAAAATAAAAGCATAACCGGGAAATTTTATTATTTTCTCCATTTTTGCTCTCAAATTGAGAACAATCCATGTTAAATTGGTGGAATTCTTACCTATTTGACTTGAATTTACACTATTGTTAACAAACATCAACCAACAAATCTCTATTCAATTTTAAATTTATTTCATAAATTCACAAAACTCATTGGTTATTTTTGAATCTTCAGCAAACTTATCAATGAAGTTTTTCCTTTTTCAATACACATTATCATCAAAGAATACACACAAAGTCGAGAGTTTGAAAGAACAAATATGGCAAATGAAAAGAACTAGGAGGGAAATTGACTTGCAGCAAAAAGAATGAATTTGAGAAAAATATTTAGGGGTGGAATAGTGTGAAGGAGAAGGAGAAAGAGAAGAAGGAGGAGGAGGAGGAAAAGTTGGGTTAAACCAAAGAAAGAAGTGGAATGGGTTTAAGAAATTTGGTTGCGGTGGGCGTGGGGGTGGGGGTGGAGGTGGGTAGCAGTAATAGGCTGATTTGAAGTAGAATGACTCCCCCCTTTCTTTTGGTGTTCTCATTTATTTGTTTTTAAAATTTCAATGTTTTTTCATATAAATTTTATACATACCTACTTTAAAATGCGTGACATTACAAATTGTTCCAAGTCAACAATATTAATGTCACATGTGCTCAGTCAATGGTTATAGACATTTAATATATTGTGTTTAATCGAGTTCAAGGGTCTAGTTGACAAAGTTGTAAGTATAAGGGGTCAAAATACAAACAGAGCCAAGAACAAGGGTCTCCCAAACCATTTTGCCTTTATAATTTATTTAATAAAGCAAAAGCAATTTCCAAGATGAGAACATTTATCGTATTGGTTTCATGTATAAGAATGTCTATGACAATTCTTAGTGGAGTAGGAATATCACTATATGTAATGACCTTCTAAGTCATTTTCTTTGTTTACCAATCTTTCCAACACTTTCTTGTAGCGACCTCAAGTCATTTATGACTTGTTGGGACTGACAATTTAGTCACTAGGTCGTTCATTTGGATTTTGTACAAGTTTTTGTATTTTTAAGGCTTTGAAACTTGAACAGTTGACTTCAGTCAATAGTTAAGGAAGATGGCCACAATTTTGAAGGTTTCATCAGCTATAGAAGGATCATTTTAGGATAGGGCGTAGTTGGTTCAGACCCCGAGACTTCCGATGTAAGTTTATGTCATTAGACGTTTTAAATTTGAAGCTTAAGCCAAGAGTTGGCTTTGGTCAATATACTTGGTAATCATTCTCCGATGAGGATTCCATTAGTGTGGTTACCTCTAGAATGTGAAGTTTGGTCTAGAATGACCTTTCGTGCGGTTTTCTTAGGCTTTCGATCTCATTTTGAGCCCTCTTGTGGCATTTAGCTTAAAATGAAACTTGGGCGTGAGACCCACTTTTCATTGTAACGACCTCATATGGAAGTATCATGGTTCAGTTGAGTTTGGAATGTTGAATACAATGGGAAGCATATTTTGTTTGCGTGCACAAGGTTCTAAATGAATCCCACACAACCCGTCGGAGAATTCAGAGTTTGAGCCAAAAAAAATGAAGTGTTGATATCTAGTGCAGTCTTTTAGCAACCAGATATCTGAATTTTAGAGACTAGATTTTGGTTTTACCAATCAATTTTGAGTATTTATACATAAAACTTAGTCCTCATTCTACCAAATGCAATTTCTTGAGCCTGGGACATCCGATTGAGGTAATTCAGATTCGTAAAGGTTCGTATTAATCGAGGTTATGTGTTAGAGTGTTTGGAGGGTGTTAGAGTCTCTCTATTTGATGCATTTTCCTCTCGAAAGGGACTGCCAACTCTATTTTAGTTTTCTTCCATTTGTGTTTTATTACATATGGTGGATGCTCCGGACATGGAATTGAGCCCCTTTTCGAGGCACAAGCTCATTAGTCGATTCAGACCTTTTGATAGAGTCAATTTTGGGATTACCAACACGGGTCCCACATCCTCATTTTGATTGAATTTTGGGTTCATTTCCAATTGTGATTTTAGTGTCAAAATGTATGTAATGACATTTTGATTAATAATTCAATATTTTGGCGATGTTCAAAGGCATTTTGGATGTGGATAGCTCAAGCGTGGTGGATTTGGAGTGTTTGTCTTTAGTTTCAAGATAGGATTCGATCTATGTTCTAGATTGAGCTTCTTAGATAATGTTTGTTATACATTTCATGTACTTTTGAATGGTATTTGTAGGGTATTTAGCTTTCCTCTTGTTATTCCTTCTTTTCTTCATTCGGTAGGAGCCTTGGTCTTATTATGGGTGTTGGGAACCTTAGTTTAGACTATGACTTTGTTGTGGAGTAAATTATCCTACTTATTCTTGTTAGGTTTGATTCGTGATTGCCTTAGACAAGGTTTGATATTAGATGTTTCAGGTCATGTTTTATCGCCTCGTAGTTATAGTTTGCTCCTACGGGTTTGTTACAGGTCGTTCTCCTTGTGATGATGCTTGTGACCTTGGTGGCTCGTTTTAGTCGTGGATTGGTCCTAACTTTGCTCAGTCTAGGATGTTGACACCACATTTTGGTAAGATATTTTTCAAAGTTGATACTTTAAGTATTTTAGTTATTAATTAGTTCAAACATATATGTTTTGCAATTTTAATGCTATTTTTTAAAATAATTATTCATATATATTTTTAAAAAAATGTAAGGATTTTGATCGGTTAATTTTGATTATATTATTATTTTTGCATAATCAGTTGAATATGTCAAATATTTGTTCAGTTTTATTAAATTATTTTTTTTAAATTGCATTTTTTACAAGTCATTCATTTTATTCATTACATTTGTTAAAATTCATTTCATTTGTTACTTTTATTATATTCATTTTGTGTTTTTGACATAGTCTATAAATACATTAAAACCGATTAAGAATTGCTTACATGGATATTTTTATTAACTGGTGGTTTTGACCTACGGTTTTAAGGTAATGGTATTGTACAAAAGTGGTTTTAAGTGGTTTTCAATTTTGTATTCAAGCAATTGTTTGGTCATTAATTTAGGGGGTGGTAAATAAAATTCAGAATAGGGGTTCAATATTAAGATTTTTACTTTATTTTTCTACTTTTCATTTATCTATCGCCAGAGCTTTGACCAGTCACTACAAAACAAACCCCACTGGTCAATCGTCCCTCTCAATCACGACCCTGAGAGACCTTATACAAGCCACGTAGCATATCATAACTTAAAGTAATAGAAAATGGTGCGAAAATCTAAAACATTTCAACACAATCAAAGTCTTTTATAAAACGAGCTGAAGAATACCATAGTCTCAAGCCATTTAAAACAACATGAATAAAGTTTTGGCACACATCTCATACAATAGTGCAATGCATGAAAGAAATACATAAGAGAAAAGGGTGATCACATCCTTGAACACAATGAGGACTAACCAAATCTTCACTTCCTTGCTCATCAATGAAGCTAGCCACGAGTCTGAGAATTTATGTCGCCAAACCATACATTTGATAAAAATGTAGGAAATAGTATATGTTAGTGCAATCATGTACTAAATATGATGGCTAGCATACACAACACAAAAATAAGCATTAATAATCAAATGACATAAGGGATAAGTATAATCAAGACATAATAAACATCATAAATATTTCCTTAAGTAGCCTCAATTAACCTTAGTCAAGACTTGGGTCATCCACTTCTAGTCAAGCTTACATCGTGGAAGGCATATCTGGCAACACTCCAAGTCAAACATCTTCATAACATAATCATATGGTTAATAATTACTTTTAAAGACATGGGGATTCACCTCATTGCCTAACTTAAAAAGGCTAATGAGTTTTCGCCTCTTGTCTTACTTACCTTAAGATCATGGTTACTCGCTTCCACAATCACAACATATGACACGGGTACACACCTCCATGTCTATTCATCATATTAGGAACATAGGGAATCACCTCTTGTTCAATTCTAAGGAGTATGAGAATCACCACATATCCTTCAATATAGAGGTCAAGGGTACTCACCTCTAACCTCATCATTCTTTTAGCATTTTAATCTATATTCATCTTAGGTGAGCAATCATTTCAACCTAGAATCATTTATGTGAGTAAACCTTTCACATTCATTCAATCATGCTTAGTAATTCAAGGTGGGAAGTATCTCTTCCAAATATCATAACATCAATTACCAATATTTTATATAATACACTTAAATCTCAAAGCCCTAATTCTCATGATCATCATCTAAGCTTCATCTTAAACAATTCTAGGCATAATTCATCAATCCTATAAGAAAATATCAAAATCCATAAAGTTTCCCTTCAAGGCATCAACCTAATTATATCAATTATAGATCAAATCATGCAATAGGCTTGTCTACATGTAATTTCATACTAAAAAGATGTGATCCTATCAATTCAATCATAAACAATCATAATCCACTCAATTGGATCAACATTCAACATAACTCACAACATTAGAAAAAACCCTAACAAGAATTGGAGGAATTCTTCCAAATTGTGGAATCCTAGTGGACTCCATGGGAGGTCAGATCCCATGGATAAAAAGCCATCATACCTTAGTCACAATGCAAACAATATATTGAGAATTGAAGACTTGAACTTGACCTAGTTTTCTCTTCTTCCTTATAAAGATAATTTTTTTTAGAGGAGTTTTGGATTTTTAATTTTGGGATTTGGGAGAATGAATTAAATTGGGGAATTTGGAGGGAGGGGGGGGGGGTTAAAAATAAATATATAGGTGTCCTAGACTTAGGTAAAACACCACCACCTCAATTTAATTAAAATAAAAAAGACCCTTAAGTTCGTACAATAACTGTCGAGTCACCAACCATGAGACCACGACCAACGGACCTTAGATAGACCTACGATTAGTCCTGGTGAACAATGGGTTGGTGGTTTGGTTTGGTTTTTTGGACTTTGACCCACGACTCCCTACCCATGGACTTTGGACCCATCCACATGTCGTGGGTCCTGGTCGTGGTTCACTGCATCAGGCATTTTCCAAGGTGTCCACCAATGAAGCTCACCCACTGGCATGGGTCCAACCACGGGGCGTGATTTTCCATATGGGTGACACTTGAAAGTCTTGAAATTTTCTAATCCTTCCTCTTCGGGTATGGGGTATTACATTATCTCCCCCTTGGGATCATTCGTCCTCAAATGAGGTGCTAAATACGTTTCTAAACGAAAAGACTTAAGACTCGCAACTCATCATACACACAATTCATCTAAATTCATACAACTAAGGAGGAAATATTAACTCCAAGCCAATCATACTAAATGCACTCTATGGTAGTGGGAGATACATCTGCCAACCCGATATGCATGAAATTTTCAGATTTTTACATTTAAGGAGGGATTTACCATCTTCAACTTAAAAACATGCTCACACAATCTCATGGAGCTCATATGCAAGTCAATCTAAAAAGTACAGATTCTCAGAGGATATTTCCACTCCAAGTCTAGGCATGTTCAACAACTCATCTCATGAAGATTATAGGCAACTCATACTCAATACACTACAAAATGAGGAAAGTAATGCACATAAGCCATTTCTTTCACAACTTAAGCAATTCATGAACATGCATAATAATAAGGAAATCATGGAAATACATAAAACACATGACTTCAAACCTAAGCAAACAAGAGGAACTCATTGCCTCAAGTTAGAATAGGAGGAAAACAGTGAGGATGGCGGGACTTCATATCGGTCTCAACCTCCGAAGTAACACCCTTAACTAAGTAGTTTCTCTACAAAACCTTTACGGAAGCAACTTTCTTGTTCCTTAATATCTTAACGTGCCGGTCTAGGATCTCAACCAGAATTTCTTCATTAGACATATTTTCATCAACTACCAACCCTTCAAGGGAACTATAGATATTGGATATCCGACTAACTTCTTAACCATGAAGACATGGAAAATGGTATTCACCACTACTGACTCATTTGGCAAATCAAGTTCATACGCGACCTTACCAAAACATCTTAAAATGTGATACGAGCCCACGTATCAGGGACTAAGCTTCCCATTTTGCCAAATCTCATCACACCCTTTATGGGTGATATTTTCAAATAGACCAAATCACTACCCTTAAACTCTAGGTCTCTTCTTCTAACATCGGCATAGTGCTTTTGTCAGCTTTTGGTGATTCTCAACCTCTTTCTAATGAGACAAACTTTCTCCATTGCCTCATGAACTAATTCGGGCCCAATCAAAGCAACTTCACCCACTTTAAACGGTAGTTATGGGAGTTGTACACCTTTTACCATAAAAGGCTTCAAAGGGGTCATACCAATACTAGAATGGTGGCTATTATTATAAGCGAACTCTATCAATGGCAAGTGATCATCCCAACTTAATTATAAGCGAACTCTATCAATGGCAAGTGATCTCCATTGCCTCATAAACTAATATCAAAGCAACTTCACCCACTTTAAACGGTAGCTATGGGAGATGTACACCTTTTACCATAAAAGGCTTCAAAGGGGTCATACCAATACTAGAATGATGGCTATTATTATAAGCGAACTCTATCAATTGCAAGTGATCATCCCAACTTACCATGAAGTCGATGAAACATGCTCTCAACATATCCAGTAAAGTTTAGATCGTTCGCTCTGCTTACCGATTAGTTTGTGGGTGAAAAGTTGTGCTAAGCTTAATATTAGTGACAAGTCCCTTTTGAAATGACTTCCAAAACTAGGAAGTAAATTGGGTACACGATTGGAAATTATGGACAAAGGCACTCCATGTATCCTTACTATTTCTATCAAATACAACTTGACATAATCTTCCGCCGAATAAGAAACCTTGATGGGAAGGAAATGTGTTGATTTCATCATCTGATCAATAACTACCCGAATAGAATCAATAATGGTGCTGGGTCTGAGGCAAACCAACTATAAAGTCCATAACCAACTATAAAGTCCATATTTACATATTCCAACTTCTGAGTGACAATGCTAATATCTTTAAAAAACCTCTCGGTTTTCGATGCTCAATCTTTACTTGTTGGCAATTCAGACATTTAGCCAAAAATACCGCAATATCCTTCTTCATCCCATTCTACCATATCCTTCCCATAAATCATGGTACATCTTGGTGGCTCCTGGGTGGATGGGATACCACAAACTGTTGGCTTTTACCAAAATTTGTTCCCTTAGCTCATCAATATTTGGAACACATAGTCAACTTTGGTTTGTACGTACCCCTCATCTCCATCTTGGGATAAAGCCTCAATGAACTCCTTGAGTACCACTTCTTTCAATTCTACCAAAGTCGGATCAAGACATTACTTAGCTTTCACATCATTTACAAAGGATGATTCGGAACCATTATGGACCATGACACCACCCTTGTCGGAATCAACCAAATGAACACCCAATCGAGAAAAATTATGCATCTCTTGTGTCAACTATTTTATATCATCATCAACATGCACAACACTACCCATTGATAGTCGATTAAGAGCATCTGCTACCACGTTTGCCCATATGGGGTGATAAGAACACTCATATCATAGTCTCTCAATAATTCCAACCACCTTCTTTGGTGAAGATTTAGATATTTTTGGGTAAAAACCTATTGTAAACTCTCATGGTTTGTGAAAACATCAACATGAACCCAATACAAATAATGCCTCCAAACCTTTAAGGTAAATACCACCATCGCTAATTCAAGGTTCTGGGTAGGATTGTTCTTCTTATAAACCTTTAGTTGCCTTGAAGCATAGGCTATCACTTTACTATTTTGCATAATCACACATCCCAACCCAACTTTAAAGGCATCACAATATACCAGAAAGTCATTTATACCTTTCAGTAAAGTAAATACCGAAGCGGAAGTGAGTCTATCCTTCAACTCTTGGAAACTTTTCTCACAAGCATCCAACCATATAGACTTGGCCTTCTTTTGAGTAAAAGCCCTCAATGGAGAGGCCCAATCTACAAATATTATATAATAACCAACCAAACCCAAGAAACTTCTTATATCGATCGATGATATATGTCTAGGTCAACTCTTGACCGAATCTATGTTGATCGAATCTACCTCAATACCCTTGCTTGAAATAATATGGCCTAAGAAAACCACAGAACTTAACCGAGATTCACATTTACTGAACTTTGCACAAAGTTGTTGGTCGTTAAGGATTCGCAATATGATCCTCAAATGATCAATTTGCTCATTCTCACTCCTTGAGTAAATAAAATTATCATTTATGATCACAATAACAAACATATCAACATATTGTCTAAACACCCTATTCATCAAATCCATAAAGTTTGTCGGAGAAATGGTCAATCCGAATGACATTACCACAAACTCATAATGGCCACATCGGGTTCTAAAAGCAATTTTTGGAATGTTTTCCTCTTTCACTCTCAATTGGTGATAGCCCGAACAGAGATCAATTTTAGAGAAATAAATTGCCCCTTGAAGCTGACCAAATAAATTATCTATCCTTGGAAGAGGATACCTATTCTAAATGTTCACCTTTTCAATTGTAGATAATTAATACATATATGAAGGGACCCATCTTTCTTCTTAACAAACAAAACTGGAGCACCCCATGGAGAGATACTTGGTCGAATGAAACCCTTATCTAACAAATCCTTTAATTGCTCTTTCAACTCCTTAAGTTCCACCAGAGCCATTTGATATGGAGGAATAAATATGGGTTTTATATCCATAATAATGTCAATACCAAAGTCTATCTTCCTTTCAGGAGGAACAACGAGTAGATCATCGGGAAACACTTTCGAAAACTCATTGACAACGGGGACATACTCAAGAAGGGGTTTTGGAATCTACATCTGTCACCCTTACTAGATGGTAAATCAACCCTTAAAAATCATTTCCTAGCTTTAAGGTAAGAAACAAATTGACCTCTAGACATAGAATTCCCCCCTCCCACTCCAGGATAGGCTCATTTGGAATTGAAATTTGACTACTCGAGTCCTACAATCAATAGAAGCATAACACGAACGCAACTAGTCCATCCTAAGTATGACATCAAAGTCTAATATATAAATCTCTACAAAATCAACAACAAATAACTCTATGGGATAAAGAGATAGGTTTTTATAGACCCTCTTAGCGACCATAGAAATACCAACATGGGGAGAGCAAGAAAAAGGTTCTAATAACACACCGAGGAGCACATCAAACCTCATGAGTCACAAAGGATAAAGTAGCCCCTAGATCAAGTAAACCATACACATCTATAAGAAAAACTTTTAACATACTGGTCACCACATCTGAGGAGTTCCCTTGATCACCTCTAGTTAGGAGAGCGTAAAATGGTTTCGCTTAGGAGCAGTTGAACATGAAATATTTGGACCGGATAAAGGATAAGGTTGAACCCTATGACGAGTATCTCCATCATTCTTTGCAATCGAATGAGAATTCTTTATCTTGTGATCCGTCAAACCACACCTAAATCAAGTAATGGATCTCACTAGACACTTACCCTCATGATTCTTCCACATTTGGTACAAGTAGGCATTGAGGACTTACCACCATCTCCTTGAGCTTAGGGTTAGAAACCCTTTCATTTTTAAACCTTGGAGGAGCATTTGAAGAACCATTCATGGAGAAATTTTGTCAAAACATTGGATGATCCCATCCACCGGACCTAAAATCTGAATCGTTACCATCATCCACTCTTGCTCTCTTTGCCTCCTAGATCTTTCCTTGAGCTTTTCTTTCTCAATTTTTTGGTCATACACCATAAGGCGATAAATGTACATGTCATAGACAAGCATAGCAGTGCAACTTTCTTTGACAACCAAGTCGGACCTCAACACAAACTTACTCATCTTGGTCCTATAATGGTCCACAATAGAAGGAACATACTTAGATAGTTGAGTGAACCTCAAAGCGTATTCCGTTAAACTCATATTTCTTTGCCTAAGGTTAATAAACTCAAGCACCTTGGCCTCTCTTATATCTTGAGGGAAAAATCGATCAAGAAAAAAACTTTTGAACCTTTTCAATTGATCAAACCCAATCTGAGAAACCCCTTTGAGTTAGAAAGAGTCTTGCTCCGCCTTATCTACCAGAGTCATTTCCATAATAACAAGTATATTGTAGACCTCGTCGGTATACTCTTGAGGAACTTCCTCAACTTTGAAGCCATAAAATTTGGGAGGGTTCATCCTTCTAAAATCTCTCACTCTTGCCACTGTCGTACCCACATTTATGTTCATGGAGATACAACCTCTCTATAGTATTGAGCCATTACTACTTGAGTCAACACTTGGAAAGTCGACCTAATGTCCACATTTGTACAAATTCATTCAATGGGTCAATCGGAGCTTGAGGAGGAGCCTGGGAGAAACTTGAGGAGGAACCATTTGATCAACATTGCTTCCCTCCATCCTTCTAACATTACCCCTTTTAGTAGTAATATCCCTAAAACCATTGGGTAAGGATTATGAGAAAAAAATTATTGAGTTAAACTCCATGACACGACATAGAAAAGTAAAGAAGTAAATTTTCCTAAACATTTAATACCCTTTCGTTCATAAATGTGGCACACTTCACATCCATGAATAAAAATCTACTAGACGCGGTTTGAAACATTTTGAAACCCTGTGATTTGATACCATGTTTTTCACATTCCAGGGGTACTCCTAGATGTAATAAGGTGTATAAGGCCCCGAGAGTCCTCAAACAAGCCACTTAGCATATCATAACATAAAGTAATAGAAAATGGTGCAAGTATTAAAAATATTTCAACATAATCAAAGTCCTTTACAATAAATCAGAACTCTAATAGCATAGTCATGGATAAAGTCTTGGGACGTAGCCCATACAATAGTCCAAGACATAAAAGAAAGGCATAAGAGAAAAGGGTGATCACATCCTCAAACACAATGAAGACTAACCAAATCTTCACTTTATTGCTCAACAAGGAATCTAGACACGAGTGTGAGAATCTTGTTGTCGAACCCTACATTTGATAAGAATATAGCAAGAGTATGCGTTGGTGCAATCATGTACTAAATATGATGGCTAGCATAAACAACATAAACATAATCATTATTCCTTAAATGACATAAGGCGTAAGCATAATGAAGACATAATAAGCATAATAATGAGAGATAAATACTTAATTAAGTAACCTCACTTAACCTTATTCAAGACTTTGGTCATCCACACCTAGTCAAGCTTAAAACATAAAAGCATATCTAGCAACACTCAAAGTCAGGTGTAACACTTCAAAAGTCCAAGACCTAAATCTAGAGCCTCACATGAGTGTATAAAGTTTTTAGCACTGTTTTAAGGTCAAAAATAATGTTTATAAGTCATTTAGGAAGTTTTAGAGTCAAGACGTCAAGAAACGTTCATGACATTCGGAGATTAGTGGAAGAGGTGCTAATGTGCCTTAGCCTATTTCGTAAGGTTTTAGGAGTCAAAATTTAATGAAATTTGATGGAAAAGATGTTAATCACGTATTAAAATTTGTTTAGGGTCAAAACGTCTTGCTATAAATCCCTAACGACAACCCAAAGGGTCCTTGCGGAGGACTCTTCCAGATTGGTCAAGAAATTGCCTTGAAGCAGTGTCTACCTACGGGTCGCACGCGACGAGGCATCGATTCATCTGTGGAATAGCACTCAGACAATTTCAGGAATTATCCAAAAATACAACTCTCTGAGTAAAAATGACAGTTGTGCAGGATGGTTGAGGGGTGAGGCCGTCGACTAACCTACAACCCGTAGGTCGGGGTCTCGTAGTTCAGGCCTGCACTTTTGGTTAAGTTTTTTAAATGTTCATTTAATTAATTTAGATAGTTAGGGGTTTAATTAGGGTGAAGGTTTGGTTAATTAGATTAATTTAGCAACTACATAACCTACCTTAAGCCTAAACTCAACTAAACACCCCACAATTCCCAAACCCAAAATGCTCTTCCTACTCTCTCGTTTCTCTCTCAAAGAAGACTCCATAGAAGACCAAGGTCTTAAAGTTCTAGTGAAGCAAGAAGATCACTTTTCACCATCAATATTCAAAGAATATCAAGGTATGGGAACTTTCACCTTTGGGATTTCTTTCTCCAAAGGGTTCTTCAAAAATTGGTTTTCAAAAAAATGATTTCATATGGGTTTATTTCTAATCCAAATTTGATCTTCTAAATTGTATTGTTTGTGGTTTCTTTTGGTTATTGTAATTAGATTATGATCTATTATTGTTCAATTATAGTAGTTCTTGATGATTTAATCTAGTATGTGGAATAGATCATGAATTGACCCAAATTCCTTAACCCTAGGTTATCTAGTCATGTTAAATTCATTAGTATTGATGCAATTGACCTAGTTATTGTGTTATTACTATTGAATGATGTTGTTACAGATATTGATGATGAAATTGTATTGATTGAGAGTAAGACCAATAATGATGGCTTTTTAAGGAGAATTGGAAAGACCTTGTGATCTTAAACCTTTGCTTCAATTGTGATGGCTTATACTTGGTGATGAAGTTCAATTGAAGCATGTATTCTGATTCTATTAAGTGGGTGTTGATATGATGATGCGATTGAAATGTATTGATTATGTGAAAGTGTGAGATTACGTTTAAGATGTAATGAAATAAGGTTGGTTATGAATTGCCTATGTGCCTTATTATACATGATGATGATGATAATGTGTTGATCTCACATATGAGGGTTGTATTGAAATGATATTCTCAAGCAATTCCTAATGAGCTAATGACTCTTAATATACAAGGGATTAGTCTCCTATGGCCTAAACTAAGTTATGAAGATTGATAAAGGTTTAAAGACATTTCAAAAAGGGACATTAGCTAAGCATCGGGTGAACTAGAAGTGAGGAGCGTCCCTTCCCAAGTAGGGAAGGTAGGTTCACTATTTTACTCATGAGATTGGAGACTATAATGAATTGTGCATAAAGAGGGTCCAAGTATATCTCCTAGTTCTTGAACTATGTTGTCCCCATAGGAATACTAGCTAGTGGATCCACCTAGAATGCTATTTTTATGTTTTGGTACTACCTTGACAAGTATTCCACCTAACTCTCGGTGTAGGTTTTATGACACCGGATTCTGTATTTAGCTCTTCTGGTCTATGTCGGTTAAGGCAAGTGTCCCTGAAAGTAAAATGAAGTAATAATGTGAACAATAAATAGGGTGACTTAAGGGTTTTGACTTAGTCTAGGTAGGGGTATGGGACTCTACCTATACATTGCACTAGTTGGCCTTGAGGGAAGTCTTGGAAGGTTGTTCTTATGTTTTATAAGTAAATGGTATGCATATGTTGACTTCACATGTTGAATGATCCTGTATGATACTAGTTTTATTTTTTAGCATGCTATTGGTCTATGTTCCAATGCATGATGATGATTACTCTTAATGCTATGTTATGTGAGTTTAGACATTGCTTATGGTCCTTTGTTGGGTTTACTTGGTTGATTAAGGTTATGGTCTTTACTTGGTCACTGCACTTGTAAGCTTGATGATGAGTTATGAGTAAGGGTCTTGTATATGTTGTAATGATGTAAACTCTTATATGTGTTTTGTTGTTCTAGCATGATGTTAGAGTTGGTTTGACTATGTACTCAAGTATGCTAGTATACATATTGACTTGGTTATGTATGGATGATGTTGGTCTTGTGCTATACATGGTTCTTATGTTAAGTTGTATTGATTATGAACATGACTTATGCTATTGAGATTTCTTATGTGGTACATGCTCTCTTGTATGTGCACTAAAGGTTTCCAAATGACTTAGCATGGTTTCTAAAACGTAAATGTCCCTTTCTCATGCATTCTTTCAAATGTTTTATGTGTATGTTCCCATACTTAATACAAGTGTTGTACTAACCATATTTCTATGTTTCTATAATTATATAGGTTCCGGCCGTTGATATTCTAGAAGGGCCATTTGAAAAATAACTTAGACTCTCATTCTCCAAGTTTTATAGGTCCTCACCTTCCGAGGATGATGCCACTATCTAGCTATTGATGTTGTTTAATCTTAAAGACAATTTAGTTCTTTTCCTTTTCATTTGAAGATAATTGTTGTATATGCCTATATGTTGCTTTTATTGTAAAGAATTAAGGGTTATGCCCGAATGTTGTGCTCTACTTAGATGGTTATATTTGAGACTTGTCCTAGAGTTCTTATGAGATTATATTGCTATATTATGTATGTGAAATAAAAGTAGAAATTTATGTAGTGCTTCCTATTAGAGGAGTCTATATAAACTCCCTATGTATATATTATGTGTAAGCGACAGATCTATGTAAACCTTAATGTAGAAATAGATGAAAAGTTTTAAATTTTCTGCAATTTAACCTATAAAATGTAATGACAAATGCTAAGAGGTTAGTCTTAGTCCTCTTCGAGGACGACGACATTGGTCACTTCTAGGGGGTGCTCCCCGGATGTGACATCAAGCATCTTCATAACATAGCATAATCATATAGTTCATACTTACTTTTAAAGACATGGGGATTAGCCTCATTTTTTAACTTATAAAGGCTAATGGGTATTCTCCTCTTGCCTTACTTACCTTAATATCATGGGTACTCACCTCCACAGTCACATCATATGACACAGATACTCGCCTCCACATCATTTCATAAGGAGCATAGGTACTCGCCTCCATATCACTTCATCATTTTGGGAACATACAATGTTCAATTCTAAGGAGTATTAGAATCACCACATATCCTTCAATATAGAGGTCAAGGGTAGTTGTCTCTAGCCTTATCATTCTTTTAGAATTTTAATCTATATTCATTTTAGTGAGCAATTCTTTCAACCTGGAATCATTTATGTGATAAACCTTTCATATTGGTTCAATCATGCTTTGCAATTCATTAGGGGAAGTATCTCTTGCACATTACAACATTAATTACCAACAATCATATAGTACATTTTACTCTCAAATCTCTAATTCTCATGATCATCATCTAAACTTCAAACTTAAACAATTCTAGTCATGATTCAGCAATCTTACAAGGAGAAATCAAAATCCATAAAGTCTTCTTTCAAGGCATCAATCTAATTATATAAATTCTAGGTAAAATCATGGAATAGGCATGACTACATGTAATTTCATCATAAAAACATGTGATCGTATCAATTCAATCATAAATAATCATAATCCACTCAATTGGATCAACATTCAACATAACCCACAACATTAGAAAAAATCCTAACTAGAATGGGGGAAATTCATCATCAAATTGTGCATTTCAAGGGATACCATGGGAGGAAGGATCCCATGGACGAAAAACAATCATACCTTAGCTTAGTCGTAATGCCCATAAAAGGTTGAAAATTGGAGACTTGTGCTTGACCTAGCCTCCTCTTCTTTCTCCTTTTTCTTACTTCTAGAGAAAATTTTTAGAGGAGTTTTGGGTGTTTAATTTTGGGATTTGAGGGAATGACTTAAAATGGGGAATTTTGGGGTTTAAAATACTTATATATTTGTGCTATGTTGACACAAAATTTTGATATGATATTTCTAAAGTTAATACTTTTAAGTACTTTATTTTTAAAAATAGTTCGAAATACATATTTTGCCATTTCAATGAAATTTGTTGATAATTATCCTTATTCTCAAATTATTAGAATTTTATCGATTAATTTTATTTACGTTATTTTGTCATAGCCGGTTAAATACGTTCAAATATTTGTTCTTTTTTATAAAATCATTATTTCTATTAAATTACATTTTTACATGTCTGTGGTTACGTTCGTTACATTTTTTTTTATATTCATTTTTATCTGTTACATTTGGTTTTGCACGATTCATAAATTCATTCTACTATGGATAAGATTTCATACACAAATATTTTATTAATTAGTGATTTTGGCCCACAGTTTCAAGATAGTGGTATGTATTATTGGTGGTTTTCAATTCACTATTTAAAGAATAACTTGCTTATTAAGTTAAGGGATGGTGGATAAAATTTAGGTGTAATATTAAGATTTTCTTAAGGTCTAAAAAATTCTTTTATTGTTCATTATTTTTCGGTGACAAACTCATCGAAGCTCCGCTAGATTCCAGTCCACCACCAAAACACCATTCATTTTCTCCTTTTTTTCAGCAGTCACCAGACTAAACTCTTCTCTTCGTCACTGCTGGTGCCAGCAACTCTTTCAAAACGACCAACAAAAACCTTCCTCATTCCTCCTTGGCTCGAGTTTCACCATTAATGGTCACGGCACCGCACAACAATCCAAATAACCACCACAAACCCCTCTTCCGTTTTCCATTTGTTTCGACCAAACAACCACCATCAACGACCCCTTCTCCCCACAAAATTCAATAAAAAAACAACCAGCCCAAAACCAATACAAACTAACCCAAAACCAGCCTGGAATCACAATCAAAACCACCTTATGTCCGACGAACCAGCAACAAGAAAACACCATTTCCGGCGAAGGAGCACAAGGCTCGAACAACAGTAGCCAAACACGACTCCGTCGTGATTCCAACACCGGCGAACTCCTCATTTTCAGTGGTTCATCATACGAACCAGACCCACACCATTGTTATTTTCCGTGAAATCTTTTTCTTATTTAACACTTGAATTTGAAGCTATTTGGTTTCCTCTATTTTAGTTATTATTGTTCGCTATTTCTTATGTCTTGTTGCTTTGTTCAATTGATTTATTCCTGTTTATTTTTATGCTTTATTGCTATATTACTTTAATGGCCTTTTTTTTTTAATATTTTTCATGAATATACTGGTGTAGTTTTTCGTTTTATCTGGGTATTATTTTTCTATATTTTGATTGAGTTTATGGTCACTTAATTAAGTTAATTTTCTTGGTTAGCCTATTTTTTTATTATCCTTTTATTATTGATTTAATCATTAATATTATTTTTTAATTGTCTGTTGCTCAATTATTTTTTTATAATAATTTTTATGTCTTGTCTATTTGATTGTTTTGCTTTCTATGTCGTTTGTTATTGAATGTTGCAACTGTTTTTGTGTTTTTTTAAATGGATCTACTGATATTTTTATTTCATTAAATAATTTAAGACAATTTCTATTTTATATTGATATATGTTCGCTTTTTAGATTGTTATTTGTGTTTATTTATTATATTATTCAACGTAACGAAAAATGTTATATTAAAATTGGTCAATGAGAAATTTTCTTCGTTGAGTTTGGATGACACTCCATTTTAAAAGACGGAAATTTATTTTATGTTCATATTTTACTTGTTAAAAGTGGCCGATGAAGAAATTATTGTCGATTTCCAAGGTCTCCCAAATTAATTAGACATATTTTTTTTATCTAAGTTATTATTTTATTTATTCATATTTATTCATTACTAACACTTTTACTAAGTGTCTTTATAGGTGTGCGGAGTTGCTTCCTATTGAAGCTATTCGAATGAAGTTTGACATATATTCATTATTCATAATCTTGTATATATCGATGTTAGACAAAATCTAGGCCGTTTCTCACATTATTGTTTTATTTTATTACTTGTGTATATTACATATTTATTATACTTATATATTTGATTTTATCTCCTACTCAATTTGAAAAAAATAATTCAGTCAGGATCCACAATTGTGAATTTCGAAGGATGCCTAATGCATTCCCTTCAAATAAATTGAACCACTTACCTCGACTCTATTAGTTTAATAGACATTTTTTAAAGTTAATTTGTTAATTGATTTCCTAGTTTTCCTAAAAATTAGGTGGTGACTCCCTTTTACCACCTTTTGCTTTTTAAAATTTTTAAACTCTTTTTTAAAAATTGTTTATTTTTTTGAGTTACCGTGACGTTGCGCCCTCTCAAAGGAATGTCAATAGAATGACGATTTCGCTGGGGATATAGATGTTCTAAGCATTATGGGTTCACTTTTAAAAAATGAGGAGACTATTCTTTTTCTGTGTTATTCATTTTATCTGGTATAATTTGTTGATTATTTGAATATTGTACTCATTAATTATTCATTATTTGTTGAACATTGTCATTGCATTCATGACATAATTTCCGTCATTTGACATTTTTTATTTCTTACGTAAAGGACGATTATGCAGGCGACAGTTTTTTCGTTATCCAAATTATTTATCGGGGTACCCTGGCGAATGTAGTCAGCTACCTGATGGTCAACGATCGATATCTTTCCCACTCCAAGTATTTTGCTTGGCTCACCGTCCCATTTTCAAATGATGCCGACTCTTAACACCTAGAGATAGAACATTTATTATTTGAGTTCAATATTCATTATTTAAGTCACAATTTGTTAGAACTACGTTTGACCTAATTCCTTCTTCAAGGGGATATGTAGGCGCCACTGTGGCTCAATCATGTTCCCCGTAAGCTTTTCATTATTTCAAAATGAAAATTGGAGCAATTCTTTTGAGGAGGTATCCAAAAATTCACGAAGGAGATAGTTAGTACAAGATTAATACCGAAGGTTGTTGAAGTTAAAACAATGGAAAAACTTTAAGAAATGCCCTAAAAACTTTCACTAAGGTTGTACTCAGAGTCCAAATGTATGGGGAATCACTCCAAGTTACTTATACCTTCACATGATTTTTTTTACTAATTTCATATTCATTGCATATCTTTGATTTTATTTATCTTACGTTTCATTAAAAATATATGATTTTATCTGACATTTTCAAGTTTGGGTTGTCCGCCCTTCAATGTGACTCCTTCATTTTTCATTTCAATTACTCCGTTTCAAAAATTAAAATAAAATAATTTGACGTTTTTTAAAGTTGGTTTTTCTTCCCTTCAATGTGACTCCTTATTTTTTTGTTACTTTTTGTTTAATTAAGAGAAAATGGTCAAATGCCCCCCTAACGTATTAGTCAATTCTCAACTACACACCAGTACTTCAAGGGGGTCCTATTACCCCCCCCCCCTGATCTTTTTATTTTCAATATCTTTTAACCCTTAAACGCTAACATGTCAAAGAAGGTGAATACACCTCCTTTAGGCGCGTGAAGATGTATCTAAAGTGTATTTTCTGTGTTTTGGAATCCACGTGTAAGTCCAAATCAGCCTAAAATAAGTCTTCCAATTACAACTTGCATTTCTAAGCCCCTTTTCTCCCACAAATCTTTCATTTTCTTCTTTTATTCTACCATTTTAAAAGCTTGAAGCTTGGGAACAATTTCAACGCTTCAATGGTAAATTCAATTTCAAATCTTGAACCTTTAGGATTTCTAATCTTCTCTTAGTTTTTTCGCTATTAGATTCAAGGTTCAAATTTATTTTCCTCATTAATAAATATAAAATTGCAAGGTCAACTAGATTTAGGTATGGAGCTTGAAATTTCTTCTCCATATCAATGACCAAAAATAAGTTATTTCCCTCTTCAATTCATAAATATAAAACCACAACGTATGTAGACTCATTCTTTTCACCTTCCTCCAGCAAGTAGAATCATGAAATATTTTTCTCCCTCACCATTACAGTTGACCTTCAAGATTTAGAAAATATCGATTTTCAAGATCTAATTTTTCATTCAAAAATCGATTTTATTTATTTTTTAAAAATTATATCACATGATACCTAGTATTGTTAAAATTATTAGGTGCAGAACAATTAATCTTGAAGAAGAAGAAGAAAGGTTGATACTCCAATCAAGAGTAGACATGTGGTTATGTTTGGAATTGAGAATTTAACCTAATTTAAAAAAATAAGTTAAAAGAAGTGGGGTCTATTGTATCTGTATCTGAAATAAATAAGAAAATAAAATTTAATAAAATGGGTCCACCTAGCGCGTGTATTCAAACATATGTGTATATCTGGGTGTGGCAAAAGTTGAGTGTTTAAAGGTTATAAAACATCATAAATAAAAGGTTCATGGGGATAATAGGACTGCCGTAAAGTTTAGGTGCGTAGTTTAGAATTGACTAATAGGTTGAGGGGTCATTTGACCATTTTCTCCTTTAATTAATAAATAAAACTTGTTAAATTTGGGTGGTCTGTCCTTCGATGTGACTCACCGATTTCTTCATTCTTGTCAAGTTTTCTTAAATAATAAAAAAGATTTTTTTGTTTGTTAAATTTGGGTTGTCGGACTTTTAATGTGGCTCATTAATTTTATATTCTATTTATTTTTCTTTTAAAAAAATTTATTTGTTATTCAAAAAAACTTATCTATCTGAAAGAATTACAGAAACCTTATTCTCATCAATGAGATATGTATGCAGCCCTTATTGGGTTCGATATTCTTTATTTTTTATTCTTGTTAAAATGTTATATTTTTGAAATCATTTTTGACTTGGTTGGTTTCAAAACAATTCAAAGTGTGCATATGAAAAATAATTTGTACAATAAAAAAGATTGACATCTTGTTAAACCATATATTCTTTTATTACCTCTCATTCATATTTTTGATACGTGGAAAAATATTCTCATGCATACATTCAAAACTAAAACAAAGTCACATTCACTGTTTCAGGTGCAGTGCGTGGTGAGTTTTTGATTAAATTCAATTGTAATGCTTTGTTGATCGATAACTTAGCCTAAATGTTTGTTGAGGCAAAATTATGAGTAATGATTGATTTTAAAAATGATCGTAGGCTTTCTTTGATATGTTTGAGCCTTTGAAGCCTACCAAATGACATTAACCCTTAGTATGTCCCAACTTTGAGCCTTAAGCCTTAAGCCTTTTATTTGGAAAAACACATTTTAGCCTATATCTTTTATGAGTGCACTGCAGATGTGCAAGTTACAAAAGAATATTCAAAGTTCAAATTTGTCACAAACAAAAGTTATCCAGGTCCCAGAAAGTCCAGAATACAAAAAGGACTTCAAAAAACAACAAAGAATTTGAAAATTTTCACAAGTTCAAGCAAGTAAAATTCCAACAAAAGAAGAAAAACACTCCAAACAACCTAGAGAAACTTCAAAAGATAAAAAGGAAGTGGAAAAACTCAGACAAGCAAATCTCCAAAAGAAGTCAAAAAGTGCAAAGGAAAGGGACAATAAAGAGGATCAAATGCTAAAAACATATCAAACATTGAAAGAATAATTTAGTGCAATGATAAATAAAGGATTAAGTCACTTTTATCCCAAATCACTATCCTACCCGTCAAGGATTTAGTCACTTTTATCCGAAATGACTATCCTTCTCGTCCCTAAGCCTACATTACAAGCTATTAACAAATCCTACATAATTTCAGTTCAAATGTTCTCACATTAATGAAGATTTATATGAAAGTCAAGCCTATGGTATCACTATTGCATACATTGAACATTTTTTCTGAGAATGAGTGTGCTTTTCCAAATGTTTTCAAATCAAAATACTTTAAATGTGTGCAAATTGAGACTTTATTTGTAGTGAGGGCATTTGAAACATGATTTTGGGTCTAGTTCAAAGAATTTGTTTGTAGCAAGATTGACAAATCTTGTTGTTAGCTGAGTACATTTGAGGTACCACTTGAATACATAAGAATCACCTTGAAGTCAATCTCAGTTGACAAAGAAAGAATCGTGAGAAATTTTTGTACAATCTATTGTTGGCGCTAACCAAGTTTAAATATGTTTCATTGGTCATAAAATAAAAACGAATTGAAACCCAAGTTGCAATATTGTGCATACCAACTTTGTGTATGGTTTCATTGTTGATATTTGTTCAAACCAAATTTGTGCATCGTTTCAATGTTGATACTTGTTCAAAATAACTGTGTGGACTGTTTCATAGTTAAAATTGTATTTTTGGATCGTCATGCCCTTCAAAATGACATTTTTTAAAAATTTGACTCGTCACACTCTTCAAAATGACATCTTTTTAAATTTAGGTTGGCATACCCTTCAAAATGATATTTCCTTAAATGTGGATAGTCATACCCTTTAAAATGAAATCTAATTTAAATTTTGATCATCATACCTTTCAAAGTGACATTTCAAAAAAAATTAATTTGTCATCTCAAATAAAATGATGCTTTTTAAAATTTGTGTGTCATGCCGTTCAATATGACACATTTTATTTTTTATTCCATTTCAAATAGAACTTTTTTAATTTCATGATGTTCTTAAGTTTGAATTGTTGCATTGGTTGGTACATTGTTCATATGGGGCTATGTTTGTATTATTTATGTTGCATTTAATTTATATTTGTTACTAACATTGTTATTGCATATTTTATGATACACTATTGATATTAAGTTCAATATTAGGTTGTCATCTCCCTTTAAAAGGCAAATTAAATTCAAGTTGGGTCGTCCACTTTAAAAGAGACAGTTCTGTTGTCACCTCGTTCAAAGTGACATGGTATATTCAAATTGGGTCATCCGCCTTTCGTAGAGATATGTTGGGTTATCACCTCGTTCAAAGTGACATGTTATATTAAAGTTGGGTCGTCCGACTTTCAAAGGGACACATTGGGCTTTCACCTTGTTCAAAGTGACATGATATATTCTAATTGGGTAGTCTTCCTTTCAAAGAGACATGTTAGGTTGTCACCTCGTTCAAAGTGAATGTTACATTCAAGTTGGATCGTTCGTCTTTCAAAGAGACGCGTTGGGTTGTCACCTCGTTCAAAGTGACATATTATATTCTAGTTGGCTCGTCCCCTTTCAAACAAAAATGTTGCGTTGTCACCTCGTTCAAAGTGACATATTATATTCAATTGGGTCGTCCGCCTTTCAAAGAGATACATTGGGTTGTCACCTCGTTCAATGTTTTATGTTATATTCAACTTGGGTCATACGCCTTTCAAAGAGATATGTTGGGTTATCACCTCGTTCAAAGTGATATGTTATGTTTAAGTTGGGTCTCCGCCTTTCAAAGAGACACGTTGGGTTGTCACATCGTTCAAAGTTACATGTTATATTCAAGTTGGGTACTTCGCCTTTCAAAGAGACACGTTGGATTGTCACCTCGTTCAAAGTGACATGTTATATTCAAATTGGATCGTCTGCCTTTCAAAGAGACACATTGGGTTGTCACCTCGTTCAAAGTGACATGTTATGTTCAAATTGGGTCGTCCGCCTTTCAAAGAGACAATTGGGTTGTCACTTTATTCAAAGTGGTTCAAGACATGTTATATTCAAATTGGTTCACTTGCCTTTCAAGAGACAAGTTAAGCAGTCACCTCATTCATAATGACACATTATTCACATCCTCCTCCTTTCTAGAGGTACATTACCTGCATTGTGCAATTTTGAAAGTAAAATCGGATGTATGTGAGTTTTGTTTAGTTTACATTCAATACTTGCCTTTTGTTTGTTATTCTCAGCCCGTAGGTGGATGTAGAGTATTTTTCAAAATATCTACTGACATCTCATATTGTATTGTTCAAAGTTTATCAAACCAAAGTTTGGTTCGCCAACATTGTTTGACCAGGATCTCTTTCATCAATCCTAATCAAACAAAGGGGCAAAGTGTTGACACCAAAATTTGGTCTATTATTTCTAAAGTTAATACTTTTAAGTATTTTATTTTTTAAATAGTTCAAAATACTTGTTTTTCCATTTTAATGCAATTTGGTGTAAATTTATCCTTATTCTCAGAGTATTAGGATTTCTATCGGTTAATTTTTTTATATTATTTTTTCACAGTTGGTTGAATACGTTCAAATATTTATTCATTTTTTACAAAATCATTATTTGTGTTCAATTGCATTTATACACTTCACGGTTACATTCATTACATTTTTTTCACATTAATTTTTGTCTGTCATATTTGTTAATATTCATTTTGATGTTTTGCACAGTCCAAAAATTCGTTATGATATGAATAAGATTTCATACAAAAATATTTTATTACTCGGTGGTTTTGGCCCATGATTTTAAAATAATGGTATTTTACTATTGGTGGTTTTCAATTCCCTATTTATTCAAAGTGGTTCAAGACATGTTATATTCAAATTGGTTCACTTGCCTTTCAAGAGACAAGTTAAGCAGTCACCTCATTCATAATGACACATTATTCACATCCTCCTCCTTTCTAGAGGTACATTACCTGCATTGTGCAATTTTGAAAGTAAAATCGGATGTATGTGAGTTTTGTTTAGTTTACATTCAATACTTGCCTTTTGTTTGTTATTCTCAGCCCGTAGGTGGATGTAGAGTATTTTTCAAAATATCTACTGACATCTCATATTGTATTGTTCAAAGTTTATCAAACCAAAGTTTGGTTCGCCAACATTGTTTGACCAGGATCTCTTTCATCAATCCTAATCAAACAAAGGGGCAAAGTGTTGACACCAAAATTTGGTCTATTATTTCTAAAGTTAATACTTTTAAGTATTTTATTTTTTAAATAGTTCAAAATACTTGTTTTTCCATTTTAATGCAATTTGGTGTAAATTTATCCTTATTCTCAGAGTATTAGGATTTCTATCGGTTAATTTTTTTATATTATTTTTTCACAGTTGGTTGAATACGTTCAAATATTTATTCATTTTTTACAAAATCATTATTTGTGTTCAATTGCATTTATACACTTCACGGTTACATTCATTACATTTTTTTCACATTAATTTTTGTCTGTCATATTTGTTAATATTCATTTTGATGTTTTGCACAGTCCAAAAATTCGTTTTGATATGAATAAGATTTCATACAAAAATATTTTATTACTCGGTGGTTTTGGCCCATGATTTTAAAATAGTGGTATTTTACTATTGGTGGTTTTCAATTCCCTATTTAATAATAGCTTGCTCATTAAGTTAATGGGTTGTGGATAAAATTCAGGGGTAATTTTTTGATTTTTTTAAGGTTTAAGAAATTCTTTTATTGTTCATTATTTTTCCGTGACAAACTCAAACAAGCTTCGGCGGATTCTGGCGAGTCCACCACCAAAACCACATTCATTTTCTCCTTTTTCCGGTAGTCACCAGGCCAAACTCTTTTCTTCTTCATTGCTGCCGTCTCTCTTTTGGTTTTCTTTAATTTGTGTTTAGCATGTGGTGGTTTGGGCTGTTCCGGGCATGAAATTGAGCCCCGTTTTGGGGCACAAGCTTAGTTAGTCGATTAGGACCTTTTGACGAAATCAATTTTGGGATTCCCGACAGGGTCCAACATTCTTGTATAATTTGGATTCATTTCCAATTGTTGTGATTTATGTTTCAAATCTATAATGACGTAGTTGGTGCCTCTACAAAAAGAAAAGCAACAACGGAGAATGGAAAATAAAAATGTAGAGGAGAAATAGAGGGAATAATTTAGGTGAAAGAAAAAATAAAAAGGATCATATTATATTTTTAAATGGGTCGGGTTAGGTAGGTGGATCATTAAATGGTTAAAATTGTATTTTTAATTTTTTTAAAAATTGGGTTGTTACATAAACAATTAATATCATTAAATTTTAATTAAAAAACAATTAATTAGATTGAGTGACTTTCTGAGGAAAGAGTAGATAGTTGAGTGACTTTTGAGTCATAATACAAAGTTGAGTGACTTTCTGAGAAAAAAGTGCATAATTAAGTGACTTTTCTGTGAAAATTGAAAGTTGAGTGACTTTCTGAGAGAAGAGTGCATAGTTGAGTGACCATCTGAGGTATTAACTCTGGAATTTTAGGACCAACAGTACTCTTTGGTCTAACTTTATGTGAAACAAATATTGCAAAAGACATATACCTCAAATGGTGGAATGGAGAGAGGGTTCTTAAATATAGAAGCTAATGTTACAGTCTAGAAACATCTTTTATCAAGAAATATGGTGGGAACCAAGATCAGGGCATGCAATGTTTGGTTTGATAATTGGACTCAGCTAGGTGCTTTTGCATTTCAACATGACTCTCAATCATGCACATGGGAATGTGGAGGAGGTACATGAATTAGTAGAAGAAGATAGCTGGAATGCTAACTTATTGCTGGAGTACTTCACTGATGAAGTGAATGGTCAGATTATTCAAGCATTGGGCAAAGGGAAAAATTTAGAAGAAAAGGATAAAACTTGATATATGCCTACTGGAAAATGGAAAATTTCCAGTAGGAAGTGCTTGAGAGTTGATTAGACAAAGACAAGACAAGACAAGCAGAAGAATATAATGCAAATCTGGGAGAGACACATTCCTTTCAAAGTTTTGTTTCTTATGTGGAGGTTGTGGCATAAAAGGATCCTTGTTGGGGAAGCCCTGGTGAGAATGAGAATCACTACTTAGGTAGAATGTCATTGTGATGATAAGGTGGCCTAAACTATAGATTTATCTTTTCATTCATCGCTCTACTACCACTAGTCTCTAGAAGCTCTTTGTAGATACTGCCAGATTATAGGGTCCATTAATACAACTCAGACAAGTAATTGAATCATGGTGGGATGTAGTGTGTGGTAATAAGTTGAGACCTTTAGTTATGGCAGTCCCTGTCTTTATCATTTGGTGTATTTGGAGAAGAAGAAAGCTCATTTGATATGGTGGGAATATTTCAAAACATGCTATGATTTTAGGCATTAATAGGAAGTTATTCATATTCACTAAAGTCAGGTATCCATGGCCATTAGATAACCCTAACTCTTGGCCTGTGATGTTTAAATTCCTTGTATATTATGCCCCTTTAAATTGTAGCCAACTTTGGGAAGCTTTGAATGCAACACAAATGGTTGTAATAAATGTAGTGGAGCCTTAGCCTTTTGTGTGAGAAATGGGAAGGTGATGTGGTGCATATAGAGTCAAGACAACTAGGATAGGTCCTAGCCATTGAAGTAGAAGTTTAAAGTAGTGAAATCATGGCTGGAGTACTTTGTCACTAGTGGTCTTGTACCATTGACTATAGACACTGATTCATTATTCACAAAACATATATTTGGTGGTGTTTGGGAGATTCCTTCGATTGTATCTATTGATGTGAGAAGGATTAAGGAGTTTTTGACCAAAGGGAATGTGGAGATTGAGCATATCTATAGAAAATGGAACAAATTGGTAGATTATTTAAATAATAATGTTGTTGGTTTTGCAGGTACACAATACAATTACAAATATACAACCAGGTTAGCACTTCAGGCCCAAGCTATTCTTGAATTGAAAAAAATGAAAAATCCCTAATTTGCGCAATAACATAAGGGTTGAACTATACATACAAACAACTCAAGACGAAATGAGAAGATATATACCAGCAAAAACATGATCATTTACAAGGAGTTAAAGTCAGCTACTCATGCCCGAGATTGTATACAGACAGGGGTATTAGTTATGGGTTGTTGTGGATAGGTTGACCAAATTCCCTCGTTTTATTCCCATCAAGTCTACATATTCGGCAGAAGATTATGCAAGGATCTTCATGCATGAGACTGTGTGTCGCCATGGTAATCTATACATCATATCGAATAGGGATGCACATTTCACGTCTAGGTTATGGAGTTCGCTCAAAAAAGGGTTGGGTACCAAGGTGAATCTACGCACCGCTTTTCATCCCCAAATGGATGGTCAAGCGGAGCGCACTATTCAAACCCTTGAAGATATGCTTTGATCTTGCATAATTGATTTCAAGGGATATTGGGATAGACGCTCGACTTGTGCGACAGAATGTTGACAAGAGCTCAAAAGATTGTGCATTAGTTTTTTATTTCCTTCTATTTTTAAATAATTTAGATCATAAGAATGATGTTGCATCAATTATTTTAAGATAAAGATCCGTTCAAGTATAATTAGGTCAAGTTATCTTCAATGACCTTATAGATTCATGCCATGTGTACTATATAATAATTTATGGATAAGATCCATTTAAATTATATTCATTTTAATAATAAAAACAATAAATTTGTCAAATATTTTTATTTTTTAAAACTTTCAATAAAATAATTAACTGTTACCCTAGCTAATATTTTCAAGAAAAAGATAAGACCGACGGGAATATGCGGACTTCTTGACTTTTTTACCTGCCAAACCTCGTACTTGTATTGAAAATTTTAAATTATTCTAATTTTAAAGAATTTGAAACTTTTGAAAAATCTGATTATATATATTTTTATAATTATTTGAAAACCTCCAAATAATTTTTAAAAAAAATGTATTATCATGTTCTTTAATTGAATTACTATTTAGAATTCAATGATGTTTTTAAGTTGGCAAAATGCACAAGTACCCCCTCAACCTATGCCCAAAATCTCAGAGACACACTTATACTATACTAAGGTCCTATTACCCCCTGAACTTATTTTATAAGTAATTTTCTACCTTTTTCTGGCCTACGTGACACTAGCTTGAAAAAAAAAGTCAACCAACGTTGGGTCCACAAGATAGTGCCACGTAGGCCGAAAAGCGGTAGAAAATTATTAATAAAATAAGTTCAGGGGGTAATAGGACCTTAGTATAGTATAAGTGTGTCTTTGAGATTTCGAACATAGGTTGAAGGGGTACTTTTGAATTATCCCTTTTATGTTTGATCTACTTTAAAGATTACTCAGAATTTGGAGAAAGCTTGTGTGAAATTACTCCGCAAGAAGTTTGGCTGGTAAAAAGTGAAGAAGTTCGCATATTCCCGTCAATCTTAATTTTTTTTTTGAAAATATTAGCTTGATACACTTAGTTGCTTTATTTGATAGTTTTTTTTTTTAAAAAGGTTCATAACTTTGTTATTTTTATTAGCTATTATTATAATGAGTATATAATTTAAATAAATCTCAACTATAAATTATTGTACTGTACACATGACATATATTTATAAGGTGATTGGACATAACTTGACTTAATTATACTTGACTGTATCTTTATCCATTATTTTTATAGGCCTAACCCGTTATTTTTCAAACAACGCAACGAAAACATGCTACATGAGCCCAAAAGTGACTCAAGCGCAAAATGGAAGATGGAAAAAAAAAAGGAAGAGTTAAGAAGGAAAAAGAACCAAACAAAGTCGACGGAAAAGGGTCAAAAATACCCCTGAATAATTGAAAATGGGTCAAATATATCCTCCGTTTGATTTTGGGGTCAAAAATACCCTTACCATTAGTGTATTAGCTCACTTTTACCCCTCAAAACTAAAAGATGCCATGTCACCTTAAAAATCACATAAAACTCTATTTTTTTTTCTGACTTGGAAATTCAAATGGACAAAAAAATCTTTAAAAATTATTTTTTCCCTTAACGCATCTTCCTCGACTAGTGATGGACACGAGGCATCTGGTTGGGAGAGTATCAATTGTGTGCCTACCAGAATTCATTCCATTGTCTGGGAGAGCCTCTTTTCAAGGAAGGCAAAGCAGAACAAATAGTAATTTAGGGGCTTGATGGTTCACTTGAATATGTGTTTTTGTGGTTGTACTATACAATAGATTCCAGCATTATTGATAATAATATACAGGGGACTTGATCTCGAGTTCCATTCTTGCTCAAATTTTACAACTGATTCTAGATAAAAGAGATCAAGCTCTAAAACCTCGATGCTTAAGGGCCTCAAATCAGTTTCATTTCTTCGCCATTACTGAATGAGTTGATGAGCAAGATTTGTGTTTCTTACAACCATAACAAGATGTGCATCTGAGGGGTAAAAGTTACAATCACCACCAGATGCTTCGTGTCCATTAAGATGGGTCAAGGAAAAAAAATATTTTTAGATTTTTTTGTCCATTTGAATTTCCAAGTAAGGAAAAAAAAGAATTTTATGTGATTTGTAAGGTGACATGGCATCTATTAGTTTTGAGGGGTAAAAGTGAGCTAATACACTAACGGTAAGGGCATTTTTTACCCCAAAATCAAATGGAGGGTATATTTGACCCATTTCCAATAATTCAGGCGTATTTTGACCCTTTTCCGTAAAATTTAAGACGCAGATGGACTATCTATTCTTCATTAACTCAGCTTGCCAAAAGCATTAATTCATCTCATTGAGCTTGAGTGACTTCTATGTAGACACTGAAACTCTCACAAATGTCATGGAATCAATCTCATTACAGACTCTTTAGCTCAAAGATCGAGAAGGCAAAAATTGATCAAGAATATGACCAGATTCAGCTGAGCAATAGTCACGACAATATCAGTATCATCGCCCATACTCGTCCATTGTGTACAGAATGAGTTCTAGAGGCCTAGACTATTGACTCCATCCGACATTAGAAACTTCTTGGGTCTAGCTGGATACTATAGGAGGTTTGTATATGGGTTTGAGTCCATTTCATCTCCCTTTATTACCTTGACCCAAAAGAGTGTGAGAGTTTAGTGGTCGTACGGATGTGAAAGAAGCTTTTGAATCTTGAAAGATAGGCTTATCTTTGCTCCTTTTTTGACTTTATCAGAGGGTACCAAGGGTTCGTGGAATATTGTGATGCATCCAAAGTGGGATTATTGTGTGTCATTATGCAACATGGGAAAGTAGTAGCTTATTCTTCTAGACAACTTAAGGTGCATGTGAAGAACTACCCAACTCATAATCTTGAGTTAGCCACCATGGTGTTTGCTTTGAAAATATGAAGGCATTACTTGCATGGTGTTCATGTTGAAGTGTATAACAACCAGAATAGTCTTCAATATGTGTTTACTCAAAAGGAGTTAAATCTCCGACAATGAAAATGGTATGAATTGTTCAAAGATTATGACATGAGTGTTCTCTACCACCCCGGCAAAGCTGATGTGGTGGCGGATGCCCTAAGTCGTATGAACATTTGTAGCGTGTCTCGTGAAGGAGATGACAAGAAAGACTAGTGAATGATGTTCATAGGATGGATCGTTCGGGTGCTAGATTAGACGATTCTCCAAATAGTGGTTTGATAGTCCATAATTATGAATCATCGGTGTTGGAGGATGTTGATTGAAGAATGCGCTGAAAAACGAAAATAGAATGAGATGGATACTAAAAAGGAAGGAAGAATGTTGCGTGAATACTCAACTGAAGAAGAAGAAGAAAAGTGAGGGGTGGTTTGGGGATTAAAGACAAAGAGAGAAATAGTGGGTGGGGCCTAAGAAGAAGAAGAAGAAGAAACGAATATGTTTTTTTTAAAAAAAATATTACTATTATTTTCTTGTGTAATTTAATATTTTAAAAATGAAATATTGTATCACTTGCTATAAAACACGTATAATCATGCAATTATCCAACTCATCCATTTTTTCCACATAAGTTGGTCAATGTTCATAGAGATTTAAAAATAGAGTTTCATCGAGTCTTAGTTCTTATTTGGAAAAGCAATGAGTAAAAGGGTCCAATTGACAAATGAAGCCAAGTACACGGTTCTCCAAGATCATTCCACCTTTCACAAATAAAGACATTGTAACACTATGTAAAATAATTACATAGGCCTTTTAGTTATATTTTATGCTTATTTTATTCATACTTTACATTGACTTGAAGAACAATATTATTGAATAAAAATTTGGGAAAATGCACAAGTAACCCCTCAACCTATGCCTTAAATCACAGAGACACACTTATATTATACTAAGGTCCTATTACCCCTGAACTTATTTTATATGTAATTTTCTACCCCTTTTCGTCCTACGTGACACTATCTTGAAAAAAAAGTCAACCAGTGTTGGTACCACAAGATAGTGCCACGTAGGACTAAAAGGGGTAGAAAATTCTTAATAAAATAAGTTCAGGGGGGTAATAGGACCTTAGTATAGTATAAGTGTGTCTCTGAGATTTTGGGCATAGGTTGAGGGGGTACATGTGCATTATCTCTAAAAATTTTCAAGATCTATTATATTTCTTAGATTATGCACAAACAAACATTTTCTTTAATTTGAAATTTCTTTGATAATTAAATTTATTTATTGAAACTAAATGGAACAAATTTTCGAGTAAACCTAATGGCTAATGATCAATTTGTGTTTGAATTTTTTTGGGTTTGAAAACGATGGAAAAGGTGGGAGTAGAATGCGACTGTTTTTGTGGATGAGGAGTGGAAATGGCGAAGATGATGAAGCGGGAAATTGTGGAAAAGAGGAATTCTACATTGTTAAAAATGTTATTTATCTTTTTTAATAATTAATTTGTTCTGTGTCATTATATATTTTTATAAATTATGACGTGCCACTAAAAAGTGATGTGGAATTCCACGTGTAGTTGTGTGTATTACACTTCCACTGTTCAAGTGAGAAAAGGGTTAAAATATTATGTTACGTCGAGTTTAAGTGTTCATCATAATCAAGTACAAGAGTTTCTCAGATTATTCCGCCTTTATGAAATACAAAATAATATCATGCATATGGCTATTAACTAGTAAATTAACTTAAATTTCGCGCTATAGTGAAATTATGTTAAAATTCATTATAATTTTTTTTTTATAAAAATAAAAGGGACAATACTCAAGTATTCCCCTAGACTATGACTGAGATCCTAGAAACACCTTAACCAAACTAAGGTCCAATTTCCTTCTGAACTCATTTTTTTTGTGATTTTGTTTGTCCTTTTTGCTATGTGGCACACTCCATGACTCTACTTAGTTAAGGCGCATGAGAGATGTTTGAAGACAATACTGACCAATTGAAATAGATCACCTGTTAATACAACGTGAAAAAGAAAAAACTCTTTAATTTGAAATTTGCATTTTCATATGCCTTCTTCTTATTTTTAGTTGAAGTTGAAAAATAAAACGTCATTATTCTCAAAATGTAAGTGAACTCAAATTTCCCCTTGATTCGAAAAGGTAAGGTTATTTTTGCATATATTTTTTATACTTAAATACCTTTTCTTGTTGATTATTAGTTATGATTATAAATTTTCTTTTTATGTATAAATATTAGGGATAGGAATGACAAAATTTTAATTGAATAAGTTGTGTATGGATGATAATGATTTAATATCAATGTTGAAGTGCAATGCAAACATGAAATCTTATTGCAAATTAATACCACTTGGCTAGATCACAAACTTGTCCTCACTATGAGCCACAAATTGCAAAAGTTTCAATACATAGACAAGAAGAAAGTTGACAAAAGATCTCAATTTATTCTTTTGACATTGATGAACAAAATTAAAGAGTTAGAAGAAAATCGCGAGTGTGTTAAGATGCAATTGGAACAACTTGATAATTAAAATATGAATTCAATTGACATTGAACATTCAAAATAAGAGAAAATTCATTTGGATGAAGTTGAAAGTCTTCCAATTTAGTATGAAAATTTCAAAACCAATTTAAAGGAGAAGGAGGTGATGTAAAAGAAATGAGTGATTTAAAAGATGAAAGTGATGAAAAATAAGAAAAGAAGCTATCAAGATTTTGGGAAATTCCTTTGGTGTTTTATGATTTTTGCCGATGTTATGCATGTTAGTTTTCTAATCAGAGTAGCTAAGTCAAGAAAAATTAAATAATATTGCCGTAGTATGATGTGTAATATATCATAATTTTGTGTGGTATTGAAATCTTTATTTGCTTTACCATTGTGTCATATGAATTCTTACTTCTTTGCTTTTTTTTTGGAAAACGAATGATTCATTGAGTTTAGGTGTACTATCGAACTCAAAATTATCAAAAGAGGCAACTAAGAGTACTCCGAAAACAAAAATAAAGCTTCATAGAAACAATACAACTCACAATTATAGGTAAACAAACATAACTTTTATTTCAAAAGTGAACTTAAGAGCAAAACAACGCCTCAACATTGATAAATACCAAATTTTCAATAATAGAAAATAGGAAATAGTTGTTTCTTGTTCAATCTCCAAACAAAATAGTATCTTAATGACATCAACACACCAACACAGTACTAAACAAATGTCATTGACATCACCATTATAGTTTCCATGGGTACTAGAGGCGCTAAACAGGAGGAAGTATCTAAGTTTGAAATCGTGGATTGATATCTATTTGTTGAAGTCCTGTTATTGTGATTGCTTGATTTCATTTCCACTTCAATCCACTTTTTGGTTTGAAACCAACATCTCCAATTAACTTTCAAGTGGATGATTAACATATCTTTCTTCACTTCCATTCCCCTAACCCTTCATCTACCATGCCTTGGTGATCTCGATATAATTGGTATTTTTTTTAGAATGAGGTACATTAGTTCTAGGTGCACCCCTTGATACACTTTCACTTTCTCCATGCCTTGGTTATATTTAAGCACTTTGAGTTTTAGTTGTTCTAGGTGAACCTCTTAATACACTTGCACTTGCTCCATGCCTTGGTGATGTTGAAACACTTGGAGGTGCAGTGGTTCTATGTGCATCTCTTGATACAATTACACTCTTTATGCTTCTAGGTCTGCCTCTCCATATTTCTTGAATAGGCTCACTTTCATTAATCGTTGGGTTATTATATATCAAAAAACTATATTACATTAGTTTTGATTAAATTTATAAATAATTGACAAAATAGTAATATTCCTTTGATCTTTTCCCACCTTTCTTGAACCTCATGCTTATGGAACATTTGAAATATGGGTAACTCTATGTTCCTCATCAATAGAACCAACTCCATCAGTTCTTATAAAATGACATCCTCTTATGTTGTGACCATTAACATAAAAAACACTGCATGTCATAGTTACTTCAGTTTTAGGCAATTTACTAGACACCCTAGATTCATGGACCTCTTTCATTTTTAGCTTTCTAGGCCTGCTTGATACTTCTTTGATCACTGGTGGAGTAACAAGAGGATTTGTAAATTCTTGCCACATTGACATGTTATTCATAGGTTGCGGGATATGTAAGTGAGTTATAAATTACCTCTATTTATAGTAGCATGGATGAATGAAATAATGTGGATCATATTGCTTATTAAACATTGCAGCTAAGAGATGTGTACATGGTATCCCCTTCAACATCCAAAATCTACAACTACTCTCCCTTTTCTCAATTATACGGTGTGTTGTTTGTATTCATCAAAAAAATTTATTTCATGATACTCCATTAAACTCAATATAACATCTCATTGACTTATTAATATTGGCTTCCTTTACTTATATTGTTATTGGAGAGAAGTTTGATATCCAAATATTTGGAAATTCACTTAACCTAGTCATTTTTGTTATGACCTTAACCCTTATCTCTTCAATCATACTAATAACAGTTTTTTATGCTTTGAAGTAAAGATCCAAGCATGAAAGCTCTCACATATATAATTATCGATTGCATTAGATTTAACTTCACAATTAAAACACACTTTTCCTTAATATTCTTTATTATAGTAAAGCAGATTATCCACTATTTTCTTACCTAGTTTAGACAGCTCCTTCATATATTTTTTTGAATTCAACTTCAAAAAATATTTCTTTCATACTTCCAGATCAATTTCTTCCTTTGCATCCCTCTCTTGCTCTTTGAAAGATTTTCTAGGATATGCCTAGTACACTTTATTTCTTCACAAGCTTGTAGCAACTCCTTAATAACTATATCCAGTCCCTACAAGTTATAAAAAATATTATAGAATTAAGTTGAAAAAAAGAGAGTAAACTAACAAAATGTAATAGTCAAGAAAATATGCTTTTCTATTAGAATTTACCTTCTGCATGCCTGACATGATGGTGAAACCTGTTCCATCTCCTAATCCCAAGTCTTCTTGTAGCGGAGAAATAAATCATGCCAAACTATTTTTGTTATCATTTTCAACTTCAACCCAAGCAAGTGAAAGCATTTGATTATTGTCATCCTTGACCACTATAATAAGTTATTGACCCCAATATACCCCATCAAGAAACAACCATCCAAACAAATGCATTTGCTAGCTGACATAAATGCCATTAAGACTGGGCACTGGGCTGAGTTATATTGTTATCATTTTGGTTCAATAGTATTCGAAAAGAAACCAGATACATCGAAACGGTACTCAAAACAGGAGGGTACCATGATTTGGTATCAATGTACCAGTACTAGTTCATTCTGGTTTTTATGTAGTCTGGTTCCATATGTTCCCTTCCGTGGAATATTAGAAAATATCAAAAGGCTATCGGGCGTGACTGACAAATCACAAATTGCAATTGCAATGCAATGTGATCGTTGGGGGGCCAACGACACAAATTTTCCAATGGTCAAATTATTTTATCCTCCTCCCCTGCGTTTCTGCACCCCACCCCAAGACCAAAATCCCCTTTTTTCTATTTTTTTTATAAATACTTCCCCTTCACATTTTTAAATATAAATATACAATACCAATTATTAATTATCTCTCATTCGCTCAAATATGAATCTTTCTCAGAGTTTCAATTTTCAATTATAACATTTTGCATCTTGAATTTTAGAGGACTACTCTTCTTTAAACTTCAGTTTTCAATTTTCGGTTACAATCATCGATTTTTTACATGCATTTGGTACATTTGTTTGATACTCTAATCAAATATTTATCTTTTGTATTTATTATTTATCATTTGTTCTTGTTAATTTCATATTTTATTTAATTATATCATCAATTCTTCTAAAAAGTGGAGGTAAAAAAATTACTAACATAAACCTTCTAGTTCTTCTAACTTCGAATTTCCTCTTGTTATAATGAATATGGATGAATTTATGCATGCGATTAAAACTATGTTCTCTTGTCCCCGTCCTATAGAAATTAATTCTGATACTTCTATTATTTCTGAAAAGGTTTATGAAAGCCACTATAGTGATTGTCATGAAGATGAAGAAGTAGAGTTAAATGATACACCAACCCGTCTTGACCTCGAAATGTCGAAGCACTACCGCAAATATTCCTCCGGTTAAAACTAGTCATATCCCTATTGCTCCAAGTAGGGGCAATACAAAGGTACAACATCCTTTAAAACCAAATGAGTGGAAATCTTATTATTTGAATGATAAAAAAAAGTTTGTACATGCAATCTTTGTAAAGGGTTAAAGAAACATTTGGTTCAAAAACATTGGAAATATTTTTTTTTTGTATTTTTTCCATTGGCGTTTGTGTCATGATCCTATTCCACGAGTCATGAAGGCACCTATTATAATCAACCAGTAGGTAAACCAACCCATAACCTAGAGGGATAAGTAATGACTATAAGGGCGAAAGTAAATAGAAATAAGTGTTTAAACAACAAGATAAGACAAGAGAGGAAGCCAACCTAAACTATATACATAAAGGATCCCTTTCAGAATCTGGAAGTCACAAGTACAAGTACAAAGTTGTGCTAAAAATAGACTACAAGTACTAAAAGTTGAAAACACAAAGCTTGTCTAAAAAATGAAAGACTAGATACATAAATACAAATAAAGACATGAAAGTTCTGGATGCCAAGTGTTCAACCTCGCGAATGATTTAACAAGCTCAAAGGTCGTTCGATCACCATTAGTAGCTGGTATTAAGACCTGCATCATGAAACATATGAAGAGTGTTGCATAATTACCAAAGCAAAGTTACTCAGTAGACATTATAGGCTAATTGAGTTGGAAAGATAAAGACATTATGAAAAGATAGAATCTAGACACCAACCGAGGTACAAGCAGAATTTGAAAGGAAACACATGAGTGTACCATAAGTAAATCTCAGTATAACTAAACTTAACCTAACTAGACCCCGTGAACCAACAAGGTACACTCACCCACAAGTTTAAATAACACCCAAATGGACCCTCATAAGCGAGGCCGATAGGTACATTGAATAATTACATCTACAATATCAAAGTACATTCAAGTTCAGATCTTGTACAAGATAGTCGGGACTCAAAAATAAGTACCCAATAAATGGGGCTTCCCAACCAACCATTAAACTCTGAGGGGCGTCTGCCGCCAAACTAGCAAGGGTAAACTCAAGGGAGTAAATATAACAAATCAAAGCCTCCCAACCAACCAATTAACTTCTAGAGGCATTAGCCGTCCAACTATCAAGAGTAAACCCAGGGGTGTAGACATAAAAATTCAAAGTCAGCCAGCTAACTAGTAATAGCTAGGGGCATCAACCGCCTTATAAGCATGAGTAAGCCCGGGGCGTAAACATAACAAATTAAAGTGGCCTAGCCAGCCAGTCCCAGGGGTGTAAACCACCCAAAAAGCAATAATAAATCTGAGGTTATGTTGACTCAAAAGAGTATATCACTAGAATTAATAAATAGATTAAATCACCACAAGGGAATAATGTCCACTCACAAACAATAAAACAAGGATCCAAGCCTGAACCACTCCAATCCCAAGTCTGCCAGTGAAGCACACAACCTCCAAAATTGAAACGGGGCCATAAAAATAGATAGAGTGAATAGAAGGTCGATGAAGCTACAATAATGCCTAAACTAAGGCTCATACTATCAGACTCAAGGTACTACTCGGTTCTACAAGAAACTTGTTCGTATGAATTGACATCGAAGAAGAAATAAGGCCTACTGGCAACAATAACCACAAGTCTAAGGGAATACTAGACTAATTCTAGACTAATTACAAACATGCTCCGTTATAACTAATAACCACATATAAGGCAATTTAGCTGATGGTATAAAACATACAACCCGGACTAATATGATGCTACGCGTTAAAATAACGTCGTTTAATCCTAAACATGGTGGATAAGAAAGTAAATAATAGAAACTAGGTACTCGCCCCCAATTCATTCTAATCAAGATGTATTTATGCATTCAAGTTCAATATAAAAGAGAGGAAAGTCTTAGCCTACCTTTAGGCGGACCACACACTCTCCAAATGACAATATTTGAGTCTTTCACTTTTGAAATGCCTCAGAATAATGCCACATAATCAAACAAGGATCACAACACCGATACACTTATTTCAATAACAAGACACACAAAATAGAAATGGACCAATTTCAGAGTCAAACGAGAATCGTTTGATCCATATTATAATTTCTAAATGGATCAATTTCAAAGACAATAGAGAACAAAAAACGTGGATCCCTATATGCTTCCGCTTAAGAAATGGACAAATTTCAAAGTAAATAAAGCACCACAATCGTGGTGGATGCCAACCATGAAATACAACCTTGAGGTCAACGAAGGACCGCAAACGTGCCAGTCTAGTCAACAAATGCACATAACTCTTCGTGAATGCAGATAATAGATCTTCAAGAGCCAAGTAAGAACGGAAATTTCACCAAATTGATCATAAAAACCTTTTTTTACACTAATTAGAAGTCATTATTGAATCAATTCCATCAATCATCCAACTTAGTATAGATAATAGAGTATAGAGCTAACTTTGTAGATTTCATATTTTGTGTTGAGAATTTGAAGGCAAGTGCCTTATAATTCGTCCTTTGAATTGAATATAGTGTTCTTAATTGTAAAATTTCTTATCATATCTTCATTTCCTTACTTTAAATTACGTGAATGGAGGGTGTAATTTCAAAATAGAATTGGGATCTGGTGCTAAAAATAGACCGTTCATTTGGGTCTTTGATTTCTCATTCTATTGTTTTTGTATATAACTCCATGCTTTCATGAAATGAGTTTAATCTAATTTTCATGTATGAAATTATGATTTGAGAATCACGCTCAAATCTAGATTCTGATATTTGTTGATTTCTTAAAAGAAAATTTGAGCAGTGGAGTATTATCTATATAATTGCATATTAACCTTGAATCTTGAGTTTCCTCGGAAGAGAGATTTACGTTTTTAATGTTCAATGCAAGGCATTCTCGAAAGAGAGGTCCAAATTAACGCATTAAGTTTTTTCTTTGTTGAAATATATGATTGAGTCCAACAGGATTTCTCATGATATAGCACAATGAGATCGAAAGTTGTTGTAAAGATGAGCTATCCTACCTATGATTAAATTGACATGTGTTGAACTTGCAATGTATCGTTAAATAAGTATTGAGTTCCAAATATCCACATTCCCAATTATCCGTTGCTTGATTAGATCTTTTAGCAATTTTAGTTTTTTTTTGATAAGTCCAATCTTATTTTGATAATTGTATATTGTTAAATTAAGATTGAAATGACTAGCTTGTAACTATTTTTCTTTTCAATTACCGAGAAATTATTTCTTGTAGGTTTCGATCCCAACTCTCTTGTTGGGTATTTTCATTGCTAATGATTTCTTACTTTTTATCTCATTTTTTGGGTAATTTGAGTTTTATAAAATATCACACCACTGCCAGGGAAAAATTAGGCACGTTGAATTAATTTAGGATTTGTGAATACTTGTCTTTACTTTCTTTTCACTTTGCTTATATGGCTTCTTATTACATCAATTGAATGCTTGAGGACTGCGAGGTATATTAGGATAGACAATGACCTTGTAATGAGAAAAAATGGGTTGAACTGATCATCTATAAGAATTTGGTGTATGCAACCGAACCAAGCTAATAACATCCGAAGATCTTGAAATCACTCACTTGGAGGTCAATGTCATGACCCAAGGCTACCCCTAGATGTAACATTGCATATAAGACCCCGAGAGGACCCATATTGTCACATCCCGAAAGCACACCCTAGAAGTTAGGACACTCTAAGAGTGCAACTGGTGTACTTGACCTCTCGAAGGTCTTGTACAAGCCCTTACATAACGTTCATCGCATATACCTAGTGAAAAGTAGTGCGGAATTAAAACATTATACAAAACATATCATAGTCTTTAAAAACTCTTTCATTTAAGTCATAGGAAATATTAAGTGTCAATATCATCAAACTTAAGATACGAGAATACTTGGGACACGACCCATATTCAATACGAATATAGAAATACTTAGTCTATTACAATACTTCAAATGAAAACATAAAAGACATATATGCCCTCGAGTCAAATGAGGACATACTTCAACTTCTCTTGAACGATGCTATGGTCCAAGTCTTCACTTTCCAAATGCTCCTCATTTACTAACAACTATAGACATAGATTAAAGCATGGATTAGTACAACCACATGTACTAATTATGGCATGATGCATAAAAATCATGAAAATGGACATTTGTTGTAAATAATCATATTTTCATTTAAAAATCATATTATAATCATAAGAGCAACATTTACCAACTTAGAAACACATAAGATAACATTTAAACCATTTAACTCATTTTTAATGTCACTTTACAATGAACCCATTTCACCGTTACAGTGAATTGTCTTACCCTTTATTTAGACACTTTATAGCATGTAGTTCCCTCGCTAAAAGTTATCCTAAGACTCACTTTAGCAACACAAAGAGACACCGCCCATACACCCTCTCTGGGCATGCCTAAATGATCCTCAAGACTACTTATATAAGTCACATTCACACTTCAAGACATCAATATGTGAACATGAGATTCTTATACCAAAGGTGACTCTAAGTCTCACTTGATACATCAACACATACATAACATGAAATTGTCCTTCCAAAGGATATCAAAAGACCTACTTAAGTAAATCTAGAAGATAAGGTCCATGATTGACCTCTTCAAGATTACCTAAGTAATCCTTAAGACTACTTAAGTCTTAGATCATGTCTACATATTCAACCAACTTCCCAAACTAGAGTAATTCTCAAGACTTCCATAGATAAGACATAAAGAGATCATCCCTTGTGCGCTCTTCACACTTTAGCTAAGGAATCCTTAAGTCACTTTAGATTAGGTACTCATTCATTTACATAATTCATAACATAATTCATTAGTTGATTAGTTCATTTGAGACTCATACATCACATAAAGAAAATTCAAGTAATGATCTTGGACAAGATCTAGGAACTCCAACTAACACCTTCAAAGCCTATCGTGCATTGTCTAGATAACATCCCATACCACCACCTAGACTTCCTAGAACTTCTATAATACTAGTAGTTATCCCACATGATGAGAATAGACAATAACCGACATAGACCATGATAGCTAGACATGGAATCCGGAGTTCTAACCTACTTCGATGAGGGTGTTCTACTTTCCAAGGGTAGAACTAGAAAACATCCCATGTAGGCACATGGTTAAGGAATATGAAGGGCTTTTATGCACTCCAGTCTCATTCTCAAGTAGAGCTACATTGTACTCTAGTCTCATTCTCAAGTAGAGCTACTTCCCATAACATAATCACTCGTTCCTAGCCTTGGTTCTCATAGAGTAATTGACATTAAAGGATCACATAAAGAGGTTCCTTATCAAGTTCATAACCTAATCACATTTATCCTACCAAAGAGGTCCACTAGGGATACCTTTCAATGGCGATTAAGATAGATAGTTAGGACTTTCCTAAGGATAATAGGCTGCCGTTCCAGCCAATGAACCCTAATTCCACCATTCCTTTACATGAAGGATACCGTTACGACTCTCGACTTCAACATTCATAACCTTACCACTAGGTTTAAGTTTTCACGTACATGACCTTATTAACATCATCTAAGGTCTCACATATAATTCATTCATACATGAAAAGGGTGCTCGAAGCCTACCTAGTCAATACATCTCACATTATCATATCATTCATACATATATCAAGTAAGGAACACAAGTCTACCAAACAAGACACAACATTCTTTTACCTTATCACATATAGCATATCATTCTTTAAAGCACTTAGGATGACCTTTATCATCTTTATGTCACCCTGTAAATTAATACATTATCATCAATATAACCATTATCTACTCATACAATCAAGTAGGAACAATCATGCGTCAACTCTAAGACTACTCACCTAAGACATAGTCATAGTCTAACATGATCACCAAACAACAACACTTTCACATTACTAGCATGTAGTTAGAGATGATCATACTTTACATAATGAACTATACAATTCATAATAATACTTCAAGTAGTGCTGACAATGCTATGATCATCATAATACATAAAGTAACATCGACAAGGCCACATCAAACGCAAGTAGCGCACATAACAGCGCCACCATAAGTGTACCATACCAATCATAACATAATTGAAATCTAATTAACATCAAAATAAAGAAAATAGGGTAGCTTACCACCATATCATCCTCAACACCTCAATCCAATGTCAAATCATCACATTCGATATGACAAGGCCCTTACACATGGCCACAAGGAACAATTCAACATAATTAAAACAATATTCATGAAACTAGGTTAAATTACTACATATTCATCAATATAATACAACCTAGATATCAATTTACTAGAATTATTACATCATTAGACAGCCCACACAAAACTACTCCATAATTCATAAACATTAGGTCAATATCAATTAACCCATAACTTATCAAAAACTAGGGTTCATCCAATTCATGGACTCATAGGTTATTTAGGTTAGAATAATCAATACAATAACAACTCAATCCATAATAAACATTTTAAAAACCATTAATGCAAGAACCCATGGTAGATCATTGAATAGGACAAGTCAACTTTGAAAAACTATAGAAAACTTCTTGAGAGTTGGGCTCCTTGATATAGAGAGTTTCAAGGATAAAAAAAAACCATACCTCAATGATGATAATTCTTCACTTTGATTAAGAATATCCACTCAATTTAACAATCCAATCTCTTCCTTGACTTTTGACTTCAATGGTGTCTTTAGGAATTTCTAAGGGATTTTGGGGTTTTGATTTAGAAGAATGAAATCTTCTAAGTTTTAAAGACTTATATACACACTTAAAATACCCAAAAGACCCTTAAGGAACCTCCAAACCTCTTATTTTGAAGTGGGGTGAAATTATACTTTTACCCCTCACTCAGTAGCCTGCGCAGAATCATAGACTCCCATCAAAGGTTGCCCATCGACGGGGCGTTCAGTCCACACGGGGACCGCCCATCCTCTGTCGATGGGTTCAGAGACTAGAAAATGGGAGCTTTTATCTATAGTATATGTACTAGACAATGCCTTCCACCTACGGGGCATCTATCAGGCCACTGCCGTCGTTTGCCATTCGTAGGTGGGACTACCTTGGGCAATTTTGGCAACCAACATGGGTCCTTCTCAAGGACCCTTGGATGGTCCTTGGGAATGTTTGCCCGGACGTTACAATTCAAACATGATCGTATACGATTTTAGCACCTATCTCATGAATTTCATCCAAAACTAACACGTAAAACTTGACGAAACATGCTTAGACACACAAGGTCGTTTCAAGGCAAACCTTTCGAACGTCATGGACGTTCTTGGATGTACCTCCAAACTTCATGAAACTTGACATACTGCCTATATATACCATAATAACTCATATAAGGAACTTATAAACTCATAAATCACACATAAACACATAAAACCACATATGAGACACATAGGTGACTTTGCCGTCGAACGTCTTTGTAGTCCCTTGACGTTTTACTTCCAATGCACCTAAAATCTTAGACACTGCCTCCTTAACACATAATAGAAATATTTAGGACCTTATACCATCAATAACAACATGTTAGGCTCTAGTTCATCTAAGTCATTTTCGTGGTCTTTCAATCTCCCCCACTTGGACAAAATTCGTCCTCGAATTACACTTGCCACTCTCCGAACAGTTCCATGAATAGAGATTTAACAAGCACCTAATAACCATACCATACAACACGTAATAACGAACAAAACATCAATTTTCACATATTCAAGATATTCACAACACAAGAAGAAACTAGAAGACAATTCGATAACTCATTATGCTACAAAAACCCACATGCTTCATACAGATAAGTAAAAACTCATTTTATATTCAATATCATACTCATATACATTAGTTCTAACCACAATCCAACAATTTTAGACGAAAGAATCAATTAGTCAAATTTTGAAAATCTTCACAGTGAACTAGCAGAACCTTACAACGAATTCAACAATTTTTTTCAAAAATGCAACTTTTAAGCAATTCATGATAGAAACATGCTAGTATGCAAGGTAAAATAAAAAAAAAAATCTTACAACATAATCATGGATTCATAAAATACAAAATGCAAGAAGTTAATGATATTCAAATTCAACAGAACTTCTAAACACCATGCACAAGCAACATGCTTCTATATCATTATATGCCATCTTCTAACCATACTCCCCCACTTAGAAGGAACTTATATCACTAAAAATAAATGCAAGGACTTAACCTCATCATCATCACCATGCGCTTCTCTCCTCTATTCCGGAGTGCATAGAAATGCCTCGTTTCTTGGACATCATCCTTTGGAACATTTGGAGCAACTTTCTTACTCTCTCTTCCTCTAGCCGCAATAGTAGTACAATATCTCACCTTATGATCATCCTTCCCACAACCAAAACAACCATTAGTACCGGCTAGACATTTCCCATAGTGCCACTTTCCACAAGTGACACATATATGCTTTTCATTTTGAGAACCACCTCCTCTCTCAAATTTCACCTTAGCACCCCTAGGTTCTTCTTGAGTTTGAGCCCTCTTTCGGACTCTAGGTTGGTCTTGATCACTAGAACCACCCCTTTTCAAGTTTCTAGAAATCCTTTTAAGTTTAGACTCTTCAATTGATTGTGTATACACCATGAGTCTAGCTACAGTAATATCAACATGTAGCATTGCCGTAGGACATTCTTCCCTTACTAAGTTGGCGACTCCGGTCACAAAGCGACTCATTTCATCCCTCAGATTTGACACAAGGGAGGCAGCATATATGGACAGCATAGAGAACTTCAAAGAGCATTCCTCAACACTCATATTGCCTTGCTTGATATCTATAAACTCCTCTACCTTAACTTTCCTCATCTCACGGGGAAAGTATTTACCAAGAAAAGCTTCTTCCCACTCAATAAGACCCGACTCTTTCGGCCTATTGCCTTTCCATTGTGTGTATCACACTTGATCCACATTTTTCAATTGATACAAAGCCAACTCCGCTTTCTTCCTAGAAGTCACTCCCATAGCATGCACTGTCTTGTCCACCTCACTTATAAACTCTTCGGGATCCTCTCCCACCTTAGAGCCGAGAAAGATAGGAGGATTCATCCTCACAAAGTCTCTCAACCTAGAGGTCATAGTACTCTCCACAACATTCGCTCTAGGCACCATACTCAAATTCACTTGAGTAGTCGCGGCTCGTGCTAAAGCAAGCAAAGCCTCTCTAATATCCCTATTACTCAACTCCGGGGGATCCTCATTACCTCCTTCCACAATAGAGACTTGATCACATTGAGCACCTTGGAATCCTTTCCCATCTTGAGGAACTTGCTCAACTTGAGGAGGAACCTACTCTTGCACATCATTCTCCTCAACTCTCCTAGTAGGTGTCCTCATCGTATTCATCTTTCTAAAAACACAAGGAAAACCATAAGAAAAGAGTACTTATAAACTTTTACTCTACCGCACGACATAGGAGTAGAAAAGAAGGAAACTCTAGCATCCTATAGCCTCTCGTCAATATATGTGTCGCGACTCAGACCGATGGTCAAGCCTCTACTAGACGTAACTTGATGAGAATTTTTCGATTCCTAAACTACTTTCACAACCTATGCACTGATACCATGCTTGTCACATACTAAAAGCAAACCCTAGAAGTTAGGGCCCTCTCGGAGTGTAACCGGCGTACTTGACCTCTCAGTGGTCTTGTACAAGCCCTTACATATCGTTCATCGCATATACATAGTGAAAAGTAGTGCGGAATTAATACATTTCACAAAACATATAATAGTCTTTAAAACCTCTTTCATATAAAGTCATAGGAAAAACTAAGTCTCAATCTTATCAAACTTAAGACACGAGAATACTTGGGACACGGTCCATACACTGTAAATATAGAAATACATAGTCAATTACAATACTTCAAATGGAAACATAAAATACATATATGCCCTCGAGTCAAATGAGGACAAACTTTAACTTATCTTGAATGATTCTACAGTCCAATTCTTTACTTTCCAAATGCTCCTCACCTCCAACAACCATAGAGATAGATAAAAGCATGGATTGGTACAACCACAAGTACTAAGTATGGCATGATGCATAAAAATCATAAAAACGGACATTTATTGGAAATATGCATCTTTTCATTAAAAAATCATATTATAATCACAAGAGCAACATTTATCAACTTAGAAACACATAAGATAACATTTAAACCATTTAACTCATTTTAATGTCACTTTACAATGAACCCATTTCACTGTTACATTGAAGTGTCTTACCCTTTATTGAAACATTTTCTAGCATGTAGTTCCCTCACTATAAGCTATCCTAAGACTCACTTAAGCAACACAAAGAGAGACCGCCCATACACCTTCTCTAGGCATGCCTAAATGATCCTCAAGACTACTTATATGAGTCACATACACACTTCAAGACATCAACATATGAACATGAGATTCTTATACCAAAGGTGACTCTAAGTCTCACTTGATACATAAACACATACATAACATGCCATTCTCCTTCCCAAGGCTATCAAAAGACCTACTTAAGTAAATCTAGAAGATAACGTCTATGATTGACCTCTTCAAGATTACCTAAGTATTCCTTAAGACTACCTAAGGCTTATATCATGTCTACATATTCAACAAACTTCTCTAACTAGAGTCATCCTCAAAACTTCCATAGATAAGATATGAGGATATCATCCCTTATGCCCTATTCACACTTTGGCTAAGGAATCCTTAAGTAACTTTAGATTAGGTACTCATTCATTTACATACTTCATAACATAAGTCACTAGTTCATTAGTTTATTTGAGACTCGTACATCACATAAAGGACATTCAAGTAATGGTCTTGGAAAAGACCTAGGTACTCCAACTAACATCTTCGAAGCCTATTGTGGAATGTTTAGATAGCATCCTATACCACCACCTAGACTTCAAAGAACTTCTCTAATGCTAGTAGTTATTCCACATGATGAGAATAGACAATAACCGACAAACACCAAGATAGCTAGACATAGAATCCAGAGTTCTAACCTACTCCGATGAGGGTGTTCTACTTTCCAAGGGTAGAACTCGGACACATCCCATGTAGGCACATGGTTAAGGAATATGAAGGGTTTTTATGCACTCTAGTATCATTCTCAATTAGAGCTACATTGTGCTCTAGTCTCATTCTCAAGTAGAGCTACTTCCCATAACATAATCACTTGGTGCTAGCCTTGGTTCTCATAGAGTAATTGACATAAAAGGATCACATGAAGAGGTTCCTTATCAAGTTCATAACCCAATCACATTCACCCTATCAAAGAGGTCCACTAGGGCTACCTTTCAATGGCGACTAAGATAGTTCGTTATGACTTTCCTAAGGATGATATGAGGTATTTCCAGCCAATCAACCCTATGTACACCATTACTTTACATGAAGGATACCATTCGGCTCTCGACTTTAACATTCATAACCTTACCACTAGGTGTAAGGTTCCACGTACATGACCTTATTCACATCATATAAGGTCTCACATATCATTCATTGATACATGAAAAGGGTGCTCGAAGCCTACCTATTCAATACATCTCACATTATCATATCATTCATACATATATCAAGTAAGGAACACAAGTCTACCAAACAAGACACAACATTATTTTACCTTATTACATATAGCATATCATTCTTTAAAGCACTTAGGATGACCTTTGTCAACTTTATGTCACCCTATAAATTAATACATTATCATCAATATAACCATTATCTACTCATACAATCAAGTAGGAACAATAATGCATCAACTCTAAGACTACTCACCTAAGACATAGTCATAGTCTAACATGATCACCAAACAACAACACTTTCACATTACTAGCATGTAGGTAGAGATGATAATACTTCACATAATCAACTACACAATTCATCATAATACTTCAAGTAGTGCCGACAAGGCTATGATCATCATAATACATAATGTAACATCGATAAGGCCACATCTATTGCAAGTAGAGCACATAACACCGCCACCATAAGTGGTCCATACCAATCCTAACATAGTTGAAGTCTAATTAACATCAAAATAAAGGAAATAGGTCAGATTACCACCACATCATCCTCAACACCTCAATCCAATGTCAAATCACCACATTCGATATCACAAGGCATTTACCCATGGCCATAACCAACAATTCAACATAATGATAACAATATTCATGAAACTAGGTCAAATTACTACATATTCATCAATCTAATACAGCCTATATATCAATTTACTCCAATTACTGCATCATTCGACAGCTCACACAAAACTACACCATAATTTATAAACATTAGGTCAATATCAAGTAACCCATAACTTAGTCGAAAACTAGGGTTCATCCGATTCATGGGTTCATAGGTTATTTAGGTTAAAGTCATAACTACAATAACAATTCAATCCAAAATAAATTTTTGAAAACCATTAATGCAAGATCCCATGGTAGACCATGAAATTGGACAATTCAACTTTGAAAAACTTTAGAAAACTTCTTGAGAGTTGGGCTCCTTGACGAAGAGAGTTTCAAGGACAAAAAACCATACCTCAATGATGAAAATTCTTCACTTAGATGAAGAATCTCCACTCAATTCAGCAATCCAAGATCTTCCTTGACTCTTGACTTCAAGGTGTCTTTTGGAATTTCTAAGGGGATTTTTGGGATTTTGATTTAGAAGAATGAAAGCTTCGAAGTGTTTAACAACTTATATACACACTTTAAATACCCAAAAGACCTTTAAGGAAACTCCAAACCACTTATTTTGAAGTTGTATGAAATTACACTTTTACCCCTCACTTAACAAGTAGCCTGCGCAGAATCATAGACTCCCATCGCAGGTTGCCCATCGTCGGGGCGTTAGTCCACACATGGACAGTCTTGTCCTCCATTGATGAGTTCAGAGAATAGAAAATGGGAGATTTTCTCCCTATTCTAAGTACCAGACAATGCCCTACATCTACGGGGCATCGACCAGGCCACTGGGTGTCGTTTGCCATGCGTAGGTGGGACTGCCTTGGGCAGTTTTGTCTACAAACACGTGTCCTTCCTCAAGGACCCTTGGATGGTCCTTGGGGATGTTTGCATGGACGTTTCCAACCCAAAAATTATTTTATACGAGTTTATCACCTATTACATGAATTTCATCCAAAACGAACACGTAAAATTTGACGAAACATGCTCAGACACATAAGGTCATTTCAAGGCAAACCTTTCGAACGTCATGGATGTTTGACCTCCAAACTTCACGAAACTTGACACACTGACTATATATACCATAATAACTCATATAAGGACCTTATAACCTCATTAATCACACATAAATACATGAAACCACTTATGAGGCACATAGGTGACTTAGCCGTTGAACGTCGTGGTCGTCCCTTGACGTTTGACTTCCAATGCACCTAAACTCTTAGACACTGCCTCCTTAACACATAATAGACCTATTTAGGACCTTAGACTATAAATACCAATATGTTAGACTTTACACATACAAGCCATTGGGAATTCATAACATATAAATAGAACAATAGAGGTAAACACATCATTTCAAGTCCAAGCATTTTATAAAAGAAAGCAGGAGTCTATAACCCTTGTATTAATAGCCATCTAATACAATAGAATGAGATTGGGCATAAAGCTTACATCATGTTAAAAATGGAAAGTAAGAAAGAAACTAAGAATAATGAAATTCATCCTCGAACCATGAGGAATCACTAAGCTCAGAAATCAACCAAGTCAACCTCGAGCCATGAAACTTAGAAACTTGAATATTTAACCCTACATTTGGGAAAAATGTAGAAAAGGTATGCGTTCGTACAAAAAATGTCCAAGTATGATAGCCATGCATAAAACATTTAAATCTTAATAAAACGGGACATTTAGTGACATGCAATTGACCAAGCTAAGCATTATATAAGAAGGTTAGAAAACATAATTCATAAGGCATGGTCAATGCAAGCTAAAATCTTCAAAACCTTTCAACAAGATACTCCTTGAAGTAACCTTAGTTCATTATTAATATGGGAAGAAGCCTTAACCAACATAGAGAACATGTGATCTATAACATGATCCCTCAATGTCTCCCATACCGAAAATGATTATAGTACTTGCCAAGGTAAGGACTATAAATTTCTAGCTTAACTAGATCCACTAGATAATGTGTATCTATACAATCATCTTATGACGGCACATACCTAAGGGAAAAATAGATTTCTTCTAGAAACCCGACCTCTACTAATGGGAAAATCTTTCATCTAGATACCCTCTGTTGTTAAACATAAATCCACATAATAGTCATTTCTTACTTATTATCATTATCCCTAGAAGGGCATGTCATATTGCCAGTCCAAGCTAAGTGATAATATATCCATGGAAAGGTACATTGAAATATCCAATCATATATAAATTTCATTAGGTTATCTCTTTATCTTGGATTTAATTAGGTGAGAGGATTCTTCAACCTTCGAATTCTTATTATGTGAGAAAACCTTTCACAATCATTATTTCATGTGTTTATGAGAAAATCCTTTAATGTCAACAACACAAAAACATTGTCATCATTGGTACTTTACTCTCAAACCAGGATTAAAAAATTTACATAGATTTCGTAAGAGCATGCATAATCTCATAATTCACCTTTCAAAATTCAAAAAGTATTTTAAATCACTACATATTGAAATGATTCGACATGTATTTCATAAAAAATTCATGTGATTCTATCAGTTCATGCTTGATTTCATAAAACTCTTCTTTCATAACCAACAACCCATATTTTGTATCATTATGTTGAAAACACAGAGATTTACCTGGGTTCATAGATGAATCATTATAAAATAATTGTATTTCATCAATTTATGCATACAAGATCATATTTCAACCATTTAAATCAATAATCAAGATAACCAATGACAAATGAAGAAACCCTACCTACTAAGAAAATTGTTCCATGATTACAACCAGAATAGAAACCCTTGTCGGAAATAATTGACTCAACAAAAGTGGTCCATAGGATTAATATTGGATTTCTAACTTTATAAATAGGAGAATATGAGAAATACATTAATGGAAGGTATCCATGGATGAAAACTAGTATACCTCGAACCAAAATGCTTATCTTCAATAAATAAAAATGGACGCTTACATTGAAACCCTTAATTGAACCCTCCTCCTTCCGCTCATTTTTCTTCTTCTTCAAATTTCTTGAGAGAGAAATATTTTGGAGAGGAGAATGATCTTCTTTTGTGATTTTGGAAGAATAACTTGAATGGTATGATTTGAGGGTTAAAATGATGATATAGGGGTCTTAGATATAGGCAAAAAGACGTAGCATAATGATAATTTAATTAGGAAAAGATCAAACTACCCCTAAAAATAATTGCCAGCCACGACCTATGAGACCCCACTAACGGACAGTGCACTGACCAATGGTCCGTCCTGCTCAATCCTCACTGAATTCAAAGGAATTGGGCCTGACCTACAGTTCCTAACAATGAGATATGGACCCACCGACGGTTCGTGGGTCCTGTCCGTGGTTTTTTCCCTTAACAATTTTATTTGTGCTAATCCACGGACCACCTATAGTCTATAGTCCCATCCATGGGCCGTGGTTGACCTTTGTGGGATGGAACCTTGAATATCTAACATGCTATTGTGACCTCATCTGAAACACAACATGTTAAGTTATCTCTCCCTTGGAAACCTTTATCCTCGAATGAGATTCTAAAAACCTATTAAAGGACAAATTCAATACTAGGAACCCATCATGCATACAATCTCATCAAAACACACATAACCAAATCGAGTCCAAGCTAAAAATATTCAATGCATCATTAGAAAGGTAGGAACTAGACCTAGTAACCTAACAAACATGAAATTTCATGATTTCTCATATTCAAATAGTGATGTACCTTGATTTCACGATACTTTCAATGTTTTTTCCTTAAGTTTAGTGTATGTCTAGGGACTTTTTGTAGTAATTTTAATGGTTTTTATCTGTGTTCAGTAGGAAATTCGTCCAAAATAGAAATGCAGAAGATTGTGCAGAAGAGGTGACCCACGATGCCATTGACAGCCCGTCGTCCCATCGACGGTCCGTAGGTGGTGATCGTTGAATGGAGGTCCAAGAATCTGGAAGAAACTTGGGGAATTCTAACCAAGTGTGGGGCTACGGAAGGATCAACGGTCCGTCGACTGATCGATGGACCGTCCGGGCAAATTGTCGATCTGATAAGAGATTAGTCCAAGTACCGAAGTTAAAGAAAAACTAAGTGTGGAACGACGGAGGCATCAACAGACTGTAAGTGTATCGATGGACCATGCTGTTGATCTATCGATTGGATCAGAGAAGATGCAGGGATGAAGGCTGAAGAAGATTCTAAGTCTGGACCGATAGAGGAAGTCGACGGTCCGTCGATCCATCGACGGACTATCAGTGGTATCATTGATTGAAGACGTGTTTTTGGATAGACTTTCCTTATTTTAAACTCCTTTTAATTTAGGACTTTGTTATTATAAATAGGGTTAAAAACCTCATTTTTGGGGTTGGAATTTTTTTTTATTTTTTATACTCTTGTTATTGGAAGTTGAACTTTGGATTTTGGAAATTACTTCAAGTTTCCAGAACCGATTCTCAAGATATTTTCGTTAATTCAAGTGTTATTTCTTGATTTTATTCAAACTTGTCAAAGTAAGTACATGAATTCTTGTTTAACAACCATGAATTGTGTATTTCTAAGCATGGGTAACTAAATCCACAACTAGGGTTGTGGGAACCATGGGTTCTTAACAAGGTAAAACTAGCTAGATTACAATTCGAGAATAGGTTCTTGAATGTATTGATATTTTTTAGAAGTCTTTTTAACGTGTGCACACGTTAGAACTTGCCCTATTTCTACTTGCCGGACCAAGGAGGTAATTAATAGGAAAATACTTATCAACATAGATTTAGTATTCACTATCTAATAGGCTAGTTTCAATTGGTGCGAAGTAGTAACGTAGCCATACATTGAATATGATGCTTAATGTGAGGTAAAAGGTATCGGTTAGTAATTCAAACACATGTAGCCAGACCATGGTATACGGAGTGAAATTCTCTAGTTGTCGGACAAAGGAATTAGAGATACCTAACTTATCACTTTGCATGCAAACACTAGTAAATAATTGTTATAGCTAGGATTACCACGTTATGAACCTATGGGGAATATTTACACCCTAGTTTCTCTCATCACTTGATAAAAATTAAAGTTTTAATCGTGCTACTTGTTTTCTTAGAAATAATTGAACACGTTTGTTTCACAAATCCCCCCCTTTTAATTTACTGTTTTTTGGGAAGTACTTGACTAAATAGACATAATCATAAACTAAATTTAAGTCTAAATCATTTTCCTCGTGGGATCGATCCCAACCTAACAATTGGGTTCTTTACTTGATACGACTAATTATACTTATTTAGGGAAGTATAAATGAGTGTACCAAATTTTGGCGCCGCTGTCGGGGAGAATGGCTTTTAGATTAAATTTAAGAGCAATTACTTAAATTTAGTCAACAATTTCCTGTATGCCAAGTATACGGAGTCGAGGAGAACCAATACTTTCATTTGATTAAGATCTGAACCGTACACTCCATAGAATGAACAAGCCACACAATCCTGATAATATTGGTGATACGATCAACTGTCAACTTCCTCCACCGGTTGATGCTTATAACTAAGTGATCATGGAAAAACCTAATGAGGGTGCTCTGAGGAGACAACCTCCTTCCCACTCCCTCAAGAGTATTATAGGATAAATGTTAACATCGCCAATTCGGATAAACCTCTTGTCCTGCCTCCTCTTCCACAAGGTTATTCATTCGTGGTAACTAGTAGCTTGATGCAGATGCTCACCGCTAGAGGTTTCACATCGCCAAACTAAGGTTGGTGTGCAAGAGTTGTGTAGGGAGGCCGGACTTGGACATGGATATCATTGGATTAAGGGTGTTCCCTTTCTCACTGACGGGAGAGGCCGCAATTTGGTTTACTGAGTTGCCTTATAATTCGATCTATACTTGGGAGCAGTTGAGGGATATGTTCCTAACAAGGTATTATCCGGTTTCTAAGAACCTTAACCATAAAGATAGGGTGATCAACTTTGTGCATTGCCTTGTGAGTCAGTAAGTAGTTCTTGGGATAGGTTCACCTCATTTCTGAGAAGTGTCCTACACGACCGCATTGATGATGAGGCGTTGAAAGAGTACTTATAAAGGGGGCAAGATGATAACAATAAGCCGGTATTTATACTGTTGCGGCTGGTTCTTATGATGAGTCCACTTATGCAGAGATCGCGGAAAAGTTGGAGAAAATTTCCCGAAACAACAAGGCTTGGAGCACTAGGAAGTCGGACAATGGGAGAAACACCTTTGCAATGCAAGCTACACAGAACCCGGCCACAAATGAAATTCGTGAAGAGATGGATCAAATCAGAACTGATATTGGGTTAGTATTGAAATATATCACTTGGGGTGCGTAGAAAGTGAATGCGGTGAATTATTTTACTAAGCCACGATCATCGCTAGATGAATTTTACTATAAGGAAGACTCTTATGCACTGAATGAGCCGATGGTTTTTTTTTATAGAACTACCAAGGCCCCAATTAGCGCTAAGGTCAAGGAAATCAAGGTCGGAACTATTGGAATTGCAACCGAGAAAGTCACTATGTTCGAGATAGAAACTACAACCGCGACAACAACTTCAATCGGGGTACCTATGGTAACAGAAATGATTGGAATGGGCCCTATGTTCCACCTCAAAATTGGGAAATTTCTCCTAGGGATGGTGGAATTAGTATGGCGCGAGTTGAGAGTATGTTAGAAAAGATGATGAGGAGGTTTGATGCTAGTGATGAGCACGCCAAAGAGTTGAGAGGTGATTTAGCTAATATTGGGCAAAAGGTGGATGCACATGCAATCTCAATCAAGCATCTTGAGTTGCAAATGTCCCAATTGTCTTCTACTGTGAACCCACGCCAACCGGGTACTCTTCCTAGCAATACCGTCCAAAATCTGAAAAATGATGGACATTCCATGACTGTCACTACTCGAGGGGGTAAGCAAACCATAGATCCCCTATGCCATCTGGCGTAGAAGATGAGATGAGAAGATATGATGAGGTAGTGGTAGTTAGTGTTCAGTTGGTAGACGAATCGAGGAAAGAAGGTGAGATACCCCAAAAGGTGACTCCCATTCCTAGACCACCACCTCCATTCCCGCAAAGATTGGTGAAAAAGACTGAGGATGGTAAATACCGACATTTTATTACTATGTTGAAAGAACTTTCCATCAATGACCCTTTGATAGAAGCTCTTCAACAAATGCGATTATGCCAAGTTTATTAAAGATATGGTACTAAGAAGAGATCGGTTAGTTTTGAGGATGATGATCGGATTCAACATTGTAGTGCTATTGCTACAAGGTCTCTTGTGCAAAAGAAAGAAGATCCGGGCGCTTTCACTATTCGATGTACCATCGGGTTGTTACACTTTGCTAAAGCATTATGTGATCTTGGGGCAAGCATAAATCTCATGCATCTCTCTATTTACAAGAAGTTGGTTTTGGGTGACCCAAAGCCCACTGTGATGCGTTTACTGATAGCCGATCAAATGGTGAAGAGGCCTATTGGGATACTCCATGATGTGTTGGTGAAGGTGTACTCATTCATATTTTTATCCAATTTTGTGATTCTTGACTGTGAGGTGGATTTTTAGGTGCCTATTATTCTTGGGAGGCCATTCCTTGCTACCGATCGCACCTTGGTTGACATGTAAAAAGGGCAGATGAAGTTTAGGTTGTATCAACGAAGAAGAAACTTTCACTATTTGTAGGTCCATGAAGCATAGTGGTGAGATCCAAATGGTATCTGTTATATCTTACAGGGTTGAGAGTACATCTGAGGTACAAATTGAATAACGCCTTGGTGTTGAGGCACTAGCGGCAGTGATCATGAATTTTGAGAGTGATGGTATTGAAGAGTATGGGTCATTGGTTGTGGCACTTGATTGAGGTGACGTTCGGTTCAAACCAAAGAAGTTAGAGTTAGATATGAAGCATCAAGAGTCTCTATCTGCAAAACCATCTATTGGAGAGACCCCAAAATTGGAGCTTAAGGCTCTATCACTTCATCTGAAGTATGTTTTCTTTGGAACAGATGACACTTTGCCGGTAATAATTGTATCAGATTTGAATGTGGAGCAAATGGAGTGTCTGGTAGAGGTGTTAAAGAGGTTCAAATGAGCCATTGGTTGGACTATTGCGGACGTTATTGGGATTCCATCCAGTATTTTTTCACACAAAATCTAACTCATGCCTGATCATAAGCAAAGTATTGAGCATCAATTACTATTAAATCCACCTTGAAAGAGGTAGTGAAGAGGGATATTATTAAGTGGTTGGATGACGGAGTCATGTATTCAATTGCTGATAGTACTTGGGCTTGCCCTATTCAGTGTGCGCCTACAAAAGGGGGAATGACTGTGGTCCCTAGTGAGAAGAATGAGGTTGTTCCTATGAGGCCGGTAACCAGATGGAGAGTTTGTATGGATTACCAAAAGTTGAATGCATGGACTGAGAAGGACCATTTTCCAATGCCCTTCATGGATCAAATGTTGGATAGGCTTGCAGGAAAAGGATGGTATTGTCTTCTTGATAATTACTTAGGTTACAACTAAATCTCTATTGCACGAGAGGATCAAGAGAAAACCACCTTTATTTGTCCTTATGGAACTTCCGCGTTCAAGAGGATGCCTTTTGGGTTGCGCAATGAACCAACTACTTTTCAGAGATGTATGATGTCGATATGCTTTGATATGGTGGAGGACACTTTTGAGGTGTTTAACGATTTTTTGGTTGTTGACGACTCCTTTGCTCGTTGTTTGAGTCACTTCGCCGAGGTTCTAAAAAGGTGTGAAGATTGCAACCTTGTTCTAAATTGGGAGAAATGTCACTTCATGGTGAAAGAGGGTATTATATAGGGTCATCGCATCTTAGAGAAGGGGGTAGAGGTTGATGGAGCCAAAGTTAGGTGATAGAGAGACTTTCTCCACCTATCTCTGTAAAAGGTATGCGGAGTTTTCTTGGGCATGCGGGCTTCTACCGGAGGTTTATTAAGGATTTTTCAAAAATTGCACATCGTCTGTGGAAGTTACTTGAAAAAGAGTGTAAATTTTAGCTTGATGAATCTTTTCTAAAGGCGTTTGGTGAGTTGAAGGAGAAGTTGGTGTCTGCGCCCATTTTTATTTCCCCGGATTGGAGTAAGCCATTTGAGGTGATGTGTGATGCTAGTGGGGTTGCTATTGGTGTAGTTTTGGGTCAAATAAGGGATAGAATCCTTTACCCCATTTATTACGCTAGTAAGGTCCTTAATGAAGCTCAAAAGAACTATACGGTAACTGAGAAAGAGCTCCTTGCGGTCGTTTTTGCGTTTGAGAAATTTTGCTCCTATTTTCCTTGTACGAGAGTCATAGTGCATACTGATCAATCTGCTTTTAGATATTTCATGGCAAAGAAGGATGCGAATCCAAGTTTGATTCGGTGGGTATTACTGTTGCAAGAATTTGACTTTGAAGTAAAAGATAGAAAAGGGACTGAAAATCAAGTTGCCGATCACTTGTTCTGATTAGAGGATGAATCTATTTGAGAGTTGGGTGAAAAGACTGAAATTGATGATACTTTCCCTGATGAGCATAGAAAATGATAATTTCCGAAGCATCATATAGGTTCGTACTCCTAAGTGTGGAGTGTTTCACATTTATGAATAAGAACCTACATAGATGTGGTTTAAAGCGACATGAATCATAAAGATATTCAACCTCATGATCTATTACCAAGTTTGTCACATCTGAGAAGTAACCCCTAGACGCAACTGGCGTCGCCGTCATCAAAGAGAACTAAGGCTAGCCTCTTAGCATTCGTCATTACAATCATAGGTTAAAAAAGCAGAAAAGTTAAAACTTTTTATCTACACTACTTGATGAGGTTTACTTTAGAACTCTCGCTTACACATAATATATTCATATCGAGTATACATAGACCCTTTGTACACGAAACAATATTTAGAATTCTATTTTTATTTAACATATATAATATAGCTTTATATATTCATAAGAAGTCTAGTATATGTCTCATATTGAACCATCTAAGTCGAAAACAACATCTTTGGGTTCAACCCATACTTCATTTACAAAGAGCCTCATATAGGCATATACAAAGTCATGAAAGAAAGTTTATGAACTAAATTGTCTTTAAGACTAATAACATCCAATAGCAAGTTAGTGGAATAGTCCTCGGAAGGTGAGGACCTACCGAACATGGAGAATAGGATTCCAAGCCTTCTCTAATGTCTCTCTAAATGATCAATTCTGGGAACCTACATTTTCTAGTAAACATAAAATATGGGTTAGTACACACTTGTCTATGTATGAGTATATGCACATCAAACAATTAAAATCATGCTAAAGAGTGCATTTTTTTCCAAATCATGCTAAAGTACTTTGAGAATCCTTATGCAAAATCGTGAACCCATATATGACAACAATTACATAATCAGTAAGTCAAACCCATGTACAACACAAGGACAACCTGAAAAACTAATAGTCAAGTCAGCATATATAGAGTTCATAACTTCATCATATATGCAAGAACTTTAACCATAAGCCACCCTTTAGCGTACAAGTGCAATGACTAAGCAAAGCCCCATAACTTCACTCAATTAAGTAAACCAAATAAAGGATCACAAGTAATGTCTAACTCTACATAACATAGCATCAATAGTACTCATCATAATATTTATCAAAATAGACCAATAGCATGTTCATAAATGAAGCTAACATCATATAGGATCATCAACATGTAAAGTCAACATATGCATAACATTCACTTGATAAGATCATAAGAATATAAGATTCCTCTCGGACTTCCCTCAAAGCCAATGAGTGAAATACCTAGGTAGAGTCCCATACCCCTAACTAGAGAAAGTCAACCCTAGTTAGTGTTCACCTCATTATTTCATTTTAATTTCAAGAACATCTTGCCTTAACCGATATAGACCACATGAGTGAATGTGGAATCCGGTGTCATGAAACCTTACACCTAAAGAAAGTGGACTATTGACAAGGTAGTACAAAAACCTGAACAAAGAATCTTTGTGGATCCACTAGCTAGTATTCCTTTGGGGGAAACATAGTTAAAGAAGTAGGAGATGTAGTTGGGACCCCCTTTATGCTACATGCGTTATAGTCTCCAATCTCATGAGTACAATAGTGATCCTACCTTCCCTATGTGGGAAAGGACACTCCTCACTAGTAGTTCACTCGGTGCTAAGCTAGAGTCCCTTTTGAAATGGCTTTCATTAATAATCAGAACTTAGTTTAGGTAATAGGATCTACCCCTTATATATTCATCATCATTGCTCAATAGGAATTGCATGAGTGTTGTCCTTTCATTACAATTTACACATGTGAGGTTAGCATATTTATATAATCACAATATGATAGGGCACATAAGTAAGTCATCACCATACTTATATAATTACATCTTAGCTAACAACTCACAAGCCATAAATCAAGACATTTTCAATTCAACATCTTATAAACCCTAATCAATATCATCATAAGGTATACTCTCAACATTACTTCATCACTAAACACAAGTAATTATAATTGAAGTAAAGGATTGAGATCACAAGACTTACCCCAATCTCCTCCACAAGCTATCATCCAAGGTTTTACCATTAACTATCCAATTCCACCCAATAATAGGTGTAATATTATCGCACAATAGTAATTAACACAATAATGAAGTCTATTGCATCACCCCATCCCAATCAACTTCAATTCATAATCTAGGGTTAAGAGGAATGGGGTTCATCATGAATTCTTAAAGAAATAGATCCAATCCCAACAATACATTACCTAGGAAGTCCATGAATGGATTAGTATAGATAAAACAAGTCTAACAATCAATACACTCATAAATTCCCATCTCTTCATAAGCAAGATCTAAGATTTAGAGAATTTGGGGAAAGGATATGATATACCTGAAATCACCAATTAACATCAATTAAACAACAATGTACACTTAATTAGTCATAAGAAATCACAATTTATCATCAACTTGAAGTTTAGAAGAAAACCAATTATAATAGGATAAACTCTAGGAATTCGGTGATTTAGAAATCCACTTTGGAAGGACCTCTTGGGGAAACAAATACCAAGAGTGAAGAACCCATACTTCAATGAAGATGAATCCACGAAATTGAAGATAAATCCTATAGAAATTTGTATTCTTCTTCAAGCTTTCTTTCTTCTTCAATGTAGCATTTTGTGAAAGAGAAAGTAGACATAGATGAGAGCTTTTGGTTTTTTTTTGGGGAATTTGGTTTAGGTGAGTGAAGGATGACTTAAAAGTGACCGTTAGTCTATATATATTCAAACCCTCTATAAACCAAAATAATACTTACTTAATTGGGTCTTTTTGTGAAGTCAAAATGCTTCAAATACGATTTCAATGAATCTGGGAAGTGGCTGCGCATCGCTGGGCTAATTTAATATTTTATTTTTGAAATTTGGGTTGAGCCAGTGGACCTCAGGGAGTACACGCATACCTAGGTAAATTTTTCCACCTCACGTGTCAGCTGCGCGTCGCGCAGCAGCCCCCACATTCTTAACTTCTCGCAGGTTGCTTTGGTACCCTACTTGCCCATGTTAGGGTCCTCCTCAAGGACCCTTCTGGTGGTCCTTGGGGAGTCGATACCAGACGTTTAGACCCTATATACAATATTTTACTTATTTAAAGTGTTTTTACTATCTTTAGACTATATTTGACCCTCCCAATCCTTAACCAAACATAGGGACGTCAACTAGTTCAATTTCTCTAGTTTGCAGACGTCATGAAAGTTTCTTGACGCCTTGACTCTAAAACTTCCTAAATAGTTTAGAAACATTATTTTAGTCTTGAAACAGTGTTTTAAATTTTATTTCATCATATGAGGCTCTAGGTTAGGTCATGGACCTTCAGAGTGTTACAAGGGGGTTTCCAGTCGATTTAATAACTTAAAACAACCAAAACAAGAGAAACTAATGGGAAATAGGATTGTTGGGATGTACCGAAATTAGAGATAAAAGATACCGTAGGTTAATTTCTATTGATTGTGTAGCACTATATATATATATATATATATATATATATATATATATATATATATATAGATA
>NC_028645.1:15916640-15925219 GCF_001406875.1 Solanum pennellii | reverse complement strand
TATATATATATATATATATATAGATAGATAAATAGGCTAAACTTTTGTGGAGTGTATTCTCTCTCAAGAAACTTACCATGAATCAACTCGATTTGTTTTGAACACTGATTTGTAGCCTTTAAGCACAACCTTCGCCTTATCCCAATCACTATCTCGAGCTGAAAGTGTGGGAGACAGATTAGGATACACTCTCTAAAGTTGAATCCATGATTATTCAACAACTACGGGCATCAATTTAGTAGTCTTAGTTTGAAAACCTTACTTTAAAGCAAGCAAAAAACATTAAGGTGAAATCATACTTGAAAATACACCTCATTTTTTTCAACCACAACTACTAAATTAAATCACATTTAAACAATAAATATGCAAACAATAAGTAACACCCAACAATAGATTTAACATAGATCCACGAAATTACACCCCAAGAATTGGGTTTTATAGACATAGAAAAAGTGGTACAAAATCTAGATAAGATAAACTGGGACTAATTTATATTAACTTCAATCAAGTCTAGGATGAAGAATTTCCAACACCCACTTTGAATTTCATTAAGATGAGAATCTTCAAATCTACAAGGTTTTAAGAGTAAAGTATCCCAATAGCTCTCTAAAACTCAAAATAAAAGCTACGTTTGAAAATTACTGTTCAAATCTACAAAATTTGATATTTAGCCTAAGCGTATTAACAAGTATATATTAGTTTTAAAAAATTTGTACTACGAAGAACTACTAGGCGCAGTCAGTTGGGTCCACTGATCAACCCGATGATCTGCCCTTTGGTATATTCATCACCTTTTAGCCTTAGCATTCAACATCTTTGCTTTCTGTTACTTCGGGAGATATATGTTGCTTCACGGAAATATTCACCGACAGGCCGATTGCTCCTTTACACCGTCTACCCAATATATTCTTTCATGTATCAGCTCACTGGAACTTTAGGCAGGGTTAAGACCTTTTGGAGAATCACCATGGTGTTTGGCGATCCTCAGGTCTTCACCTCTTCGATCTTTGAACTATGTTCATTATCTTTTGCTCGATTGTGTACATACTTCTTTCCCCAAGTCTAAAGACCTGAAACTCAAGGTATTTTATCACTTTTAAAGACAAAAATGCATTTGAGGACACTAAACCTATCAAAAGATACTACTAAATGAGTCTAAAATCTGTACTCATCAATGCATTATATGATGACCTTACTGTGAACCATGTTTGATAACACCAAAAATTTACTCCATTGGTCGAGCTGACCAAGTGATGAAAGCTCTTGAAATGATATTAGGTAATAATATTAAAGAGTGAAACAATTTTGCACATTATCTTTTTTTGTGGCCTACCTTGTGATGATTCAACAAATTGGACACATTTAGGTCTATATTTTGATGGATATTGCGTCCTCAAATTCCTATTTTATCTCTATATATGATGAAGGATCTTAAGATTCAGGTATTTGAAGTTTGAAGGAAAGCATGAACATAAAAGGGTGAAAAGAACGAATAAAGTAGAAGTATAAGCATCACCCGAGTACATTAGACTCCATAGCTCGATGAAGCAGTACCATATCGCTAAATGGATAAAAGAACAACCATGCTAAAGGTTGTACAAGAAGGGGGTGAACTACAACAAAGGGAAAATCATTGAGTCTGTCGTCCATTCCGACTAATGGCGCCGAATGATCCACTATAAGACATATTTGAAACCTTATAAATACTAGTTAGAGTTGTAAATTTAGGGTATTCCAACATTATTATTATTTTATGTCTAGAATATTTGTTTTTCATATTTTTACTCTAAGTTTTAGAAGGTTTTGAAGATTTCAAGAAGAAGAGGGTCTCTTCTCTTTCAAATATCTCTTTAATTCTTTTTGCTTGGCCAAAATCAAGACATATATTCTCATACCCATTTGCTTTCAAAATCATTAAAGGCTATACATAGTCACCCCATCTATTAACTAAAAGACCCCTCACTTAATTTGGTCTTTTTGTGAAGTCAAAATGCTTAAAATACGATTTCAACAAATCTAGGAAGTGGTTGCGCGCGGCGGGGATAATTTAATATTTTATTTTTGAAATATGGATTGATCTAGTTGACCTCGTGGAGTTCACACATTGATACGCTCAAACTTACTTCTCGAATAACAAGTAAAGCGGTCGTGTCAAGTAAATAACCCAACTAGTGAGGTTGGGATCGTTACCACGAGGAAAATAGTCTAGACTTAACTTCAACCTGTTATTACTATTGTTTGGTCAATGACTTCCTTGGAAAGTAAAAACATAAAGGGGGGTTTCTATTTTTAAATGAGTAAAATTAATAACGAACTTGAAAGAGACACTTAACAATTTGATTTTAATCAATTAATCAAAGTAACTAGGGTTTACGTATTCCCCACAGGTTCATAACTTGATTATTCTAACTATAACAATTCTTTCCTAGTATCTTGCATACAAAGTGATAAGTTATGTATTTCTAAATCCTTGGTCCGGCATCTAGAAAATCTCACTCTGCACCTTGGTCCGGCTACGTGTGTTGCTATCCTAACCCTTATCTTTACCTCATATTAAGCATCGTATTCGATATTTGACTAAGTTATTACCTCGTACCAATCAATACTAGCCTATTAGATAGTATACACTAAATCTATGTTAATAATTCTTTTCCTATTATCTACCTCCTTGGTCCGGCAAGTAGCATTAAGGCGAGTTCTAACGTTGATCATCCGTTAAAAAGACTTCTAAGCGAAAAAATTATTAATACATGCAAGACACTATTCTAGAATTGTTATTTTAGTTAGGGTTTATCTCATTATTTTCCTATGGTTCCCACAACCCTAGTTATGGAGTTTAGTTACTCATAGCCATAAACACAATATTCAAATATATTAAATAAGAATTCATGTACTTACTTCAATGAGAAAGAATAAAATCCAAAAGGTTGCTTGATTAATCACCAAAAATCACTTGCAAGAATTCTCAAAGTAATCAATAATCTCACGAAAAGTCTAATGATTATCAAGAATCTCACAATACAATGTTCACCAATACGAAGTTTTAACAATCTAAGAGTCTAACGATCAGGTGTCTAACCTCAAAAACGAGGTTTTTCGAACTATTTATAAAAACACAAAAACCTAATTAAACAAGAATTCTAATTGCTGGAAATCTGCCAAAACGCGGCTGGGTCGACGGACCTCGCGACGGACCGTCGTGGTCACAACGGACCGTCGTGGACTCCGTCGTCCCATACTTGGTGCAATTTCTTCTGCTGCTTTCTTCATTCCCCTCGACGGCAAGTATGACGGACCGTCATAGGCACAACGGTCCGTCGAGGGTCTTCGTTCCAAAATACTTCAACTCTCGGAATCTGGGTACTGGGATCACTTCTCTGAACTTCACGACGAACCTGCAGGACGGACCGTCATAGCCATGACGGACCGTCACAAGCTTCGTAATCCCACACTTTGTCAGACTTCCCCATCTTCCTTCAGCAGCTGCACTACGCTGCCACCTACGGACCGTCACAGGCACGACGGACCGTCATAAGCTCCGTAGGTGGTCTCTTCTGCATTTTTTCGCTCAAAATCTCCGCATTCAGCTTTGGACAGATTTCCTGCAAAACAAAGAGAAACTTATATCAAAATTAGCACAAAAAGGCTTTCGGACACACTAAACTTAAGGAAAAAGTATTAATTATACCGTGAAACCACGGTATATCAATACCCTCAACTTAAATTCGTTGTTTGTCCTCAAGCGACGCACTATGACTCACTACACAATCTTTGTACAATAGTATCCATGTTTTATCCTTTGCAATCATTTGGCTATCAATCCCGATTAATCTCATCAAATCTATGCATGCTATCACTATTAGGCTTGAATTTTGTGGGATCAGAACATGACACAGACTCACCATGCATTAACACCTATCCTCTTCAATTTCTCACCGAGGTGCTAACAATTCTGGTATTGCAACTAATGTCCTCACTTTAGAACAAAATCCTCATTTTTCAGACAATGATTTCAGTTTGAGTATAAGGATTTCATTTCAACACTCGCTCTCAGAACTAAGTACACTCATTCATACCTATTGCCATAAGCTTGCCCTTATTTTCACTGCCTTAAGTTCGCTATACAACCCTTAGGATCACGATAGGACTTTTTTAGCTTGTAACATAGGCTCAGGGTCAGGTAGGGTATATTTTTAGGTATACTTTAGTGACTTTTTGCCCTCCTTGACATATCGGCTAAACCTACCCTTTTCTATCATTTTATCTCGCCCAGTTTCTCATATTCTTTCCCTTTGCTCAATTTTCTCTTCTTTCTTCATTTGTGTAAGTGACTCTCTTCTTTTCTTGTTTGTAATTCTTGTATATTTTTCTTTTTCTTTACTTTTCTTTCAACGAATTCTTGAGTCACTTTACTTTTGTTCTTTCTCTCTCTTTGTTCTTTCAACCCCACTTTCCAGAGCATTCCTCATAATAGCCACCCTCAACTCATGGCTTTGCCATGAGTCAAGGTACACAATACCCAAAGTTGGGTCAGGGCCATAACGAAGGTTGTTTACTGCATTAGCCACCCTCAACTTATGCTTTTGGCATAAGCTGAGGTGCACATGTCCAAGGAGGGACCAGGGCCAACACATTGTTCCCAGAAAAGATCAGTTGGGGTGAAAAAGAAAGGTCTAATTTTAGCTCAGATCATTTGGATCAAAGAAGGATAAATTTCATTTGGTTTCTTTTATTTAGGCTAGAAATGGGCTTTATTGAATAAGGGCCTATGATCCTTTCCTAATTGTCTATTACAGCTTACTTTTAGCAGGACTAACCAGGCAAGTTCTAGCTCAGTACCAATAGTGGACTATTCAAATTTCCTCACTCTCACTTGACATGTCATCACTATACCAGATTATTAGACACCTAGTTCGAATTGAAGACTTAGGGTAATGCAATGGTGTAATTCTATTTCATGCTTAGAGCCACACAATTATCAGTTACTATGCCTAGTCATGCATCATTTTCCAGTTTATCAGGATATCATTTTAGCCATCATGCTCTAGAATTAAACTATGTACAAAAGATATAAACATGCCGGTTCAACAAAAAAAGTAATCAGTCTTTTGGGGAAAAAGAACACAGGCAAGAAAACCCCAAAAGAGGATAGTGAATTGGGCTACTCAGACTTCACCCTAACACTCACTATCCATTTACCCCACCCCCAACAAAAAAGCATGCAATTGTCCCCAATGCATAAAAATGTAAATACTAGAGTGGTAGGTGAAGCAAACCTGTGGCGCAAAGCGCCGTCGATCAGCAAGATGGTGGGTCCGGTTCCCCGGAACCCACGTCCTCTGCAATCTGGACACCCTCAGTGGTGTCCTCAGCAACAACCGCACCATCAGTAGTGCCTCCAGCTGTCTCTACAGTGCGGGAGCTAGACGCCCCAGCCGCTAACTCTGATGCTCTAATCTGGTGCGCCGCCTCCTCAACAAGTGAGGCTCTCCGTGCAACCTCCATCTCTCGGCGCTCCTTCTTCCTTGCTCGCGCCTTGTCCTCTGCTCGACCCCTATGCCTCTTGGCACTCTCTCGAGGGGGAGGTGGTGGAATTTCTGAAGTAGCAAAAAGGGCAGCCATCACGGTATCCTCAACAGGCTCGACAGAAGGGGCCTCAGACTCCGGCACCCTAGCCTCTAAGATCGTGTCGATGTCTGCACGAAGACTGTCGACTGCAGCCTGAAGAGTCGACACATCCACCGGAGGGGCTGGTCGGGCTAGCACTCTCAACTCAAAGGCGTCCAGGCGCTGGTTAACCTCGACGATCTTCCGCTCTGTAAACTGCACCATTTTCCTCTCTAGGCGCTCTTCGGACTCAGTAATCGACTTCTGCATCCACGACTGGATATGATGCAGAATAGTGGCCATTTGTGCCTCTAGTTTTTGGAGCCTTGCAAGCGGGACCAGTGCCGGTAGAGAGGCTGTGCGAGAGGAGCTCGGGGCTGTGCTACTACCCGGGATAGACTCGACCGGGGTAGTGTCAGTGGACGCCTGTGTAGCTGTGCGGGCCTGAGCTACCGTATCAGCAAGATCATCAGCAAGTGGGGGCAGCTCTGGACGGGGCCCTCTGCGTGGAGCAAACTCATTGGCCTCGTGTCTGATGAGGCCGACGTCAACAGTGCCCTGCGGAGTCATAAGCTGATCTACGTGCCATATGGGCACACCTGCGGACCTGCAAAGCATGCACGGGAAAGGGTAGGTAGTAGTGACCTTGAATGCCCTCTCGTGCATGACTGCCTGGAGAAGCCATGCGAAGTCCACCTCGAATCCGGCTATCATCGCCGCCATCAACACTGCTCGATCCCAAGTAACGATATTATCAGCAGCTGTGGGGGAAAGGCAGTGACGGACAAGCAGCCACAAGAACTTTGCTGTGAACGTGAGGTTGGCCTTCTTGATGGCCCCCTTCGGCTCAGTCACCCAATCGACACCCTCTCCATCTACTGACAGGTGCAGGGCCATCCACCTCTTGGTGGTCTCTCTCAGTGATGGCTCGCGCAAGAACTGGCCATCCTTAACTATCTTCCAGCGGTAGTCAAACTCGGCAGTGAGGGGGGTCCGAGTAGCATCAACACTCTCGCCGTATAGAAACCGGCGGATGGCGGGCAGGGAAATGTCAACCTGTACGCCCCGGACTCAGACCTGCTCCAGTGGGTCCTGTTTAGCGGGGGCAGCCCGCCTATCGATCTGTGATCGGAGAGTCGCTACGTAGAATGCGTAGAACTCTCGGACCATTTCTTCGCTGTATCGTCCCAACGGACGTGCTGCCCACTCTAAGCGATGCCTGGTGAAGAGGTTGTGGATCTCAGGCATCGTCGGGAGACTCCCTTTAAGTACCCGCTGCTCCAAAGTGAGTGTTCGAGTCATCACTCCTTTATCAGTCAGGAACTTGGCGTCGGAGTTGACTTGAAACTGCCCGTCGACACACCACCGGTTGGGCTGGTCAGTGGCTGGAGTGGGGACCTGAGCTCGTGAGCCGGATGTAGAGTCTGAACTGTCAGCCTCATCAGACGAGGCCGACGCTGCAGCGGTGGCGGGTGCGGGAACTTCAGCAGAGCCAGAGGCTTCCTCGGACCATGATACTCCTAAGGAGCCAGACGCTCCTTCTTCATTTGTGGCTGACCCAGAGGGTGTGCCGGTCAGTGTGCGCTCCTCATCAGACTGGGAGGTAGTGACTACGCCGGACGCCACCTTTTTGGGTATGTCTCTGGGAGCACGTGCAGCACGGGAAGGTGTGGAAGTGCCTGGGGGCACATACTCAGGGTCACGCTCATCATCAGAGCCGATGACCATGCGGGCAGACGGGGCGACAGACTTTGATCGCCCGCGTGCGTAGATTCGGTCTTGCTTGGGGGACATAGTAGATAGTACCTGCAAAGGATCAATATTAGTACGAGTAGTGGCAAACAAGACAAGAGAAACCATACGAAATAAAACATTGAAAATAGTATGTCATTGCTGTAGAAACAGTAACACATGACGGGCCTGGTGACGGCTCGTCGTGACTATGACGGACCGTCGTGAGGTCCGTCGTGTTTTACTTAGACTATGTATATATAGAGAACCCTAAAGGAGAGTCTCTGACTAGCATGACGGTATGTGCATGACGGACCGTCACAGGTACGACGGTCCGTCGTAGGACACTTGAGAAAAAATATGGAGACCCTTAGGAGAGGGGTCTCTGACCGTCATTGACGGTCATGCAGGACGGCCCGTCGTGGGTACGACGGTCCGTCACATGTGTCCGTTGAAGGACACTTAGAAAAAAAATGAGAGACCCTTAGAAACATGGTCTCGGACAACCAGAACGGTTGTGCAGGACGGACCGTCGTGACGACGATGGTTCACATGTTTCCGTTGGGGAACACTTGGGAAAAAATGAGAGACCCTTAGAAACAGGGTCTCTGACAACCAAAACGGTTGTGCAGGACGGAACGTCGTGAGTACGACGATCTGTCACATGTGTCCGTTGGGACAGGGTGCTAGGGCTTTTGCAACGGACCCTACGACGGTCCATCGTGGGTACGACAGTCCGTCATCGGGGTCTCGTTCTGAATAACAGTGATAGAACTGAGGGTACCCTAAGTATCCCCGATGAACCCACATCAACCTTGTAGTGTTTTTGACCTACATGTGTCTAACCCAACTACCTAGGAAACTAGCAATGCAAAAGCACCTATGTCTAGGGTGGCAAACATGGTAATTTTGAACATTTGTAACCTAGGTTAGACAGAATCGTCTAAAGTAAACAACATACGACGAGGAACTAAGCTTAATACTAACTAGTAAACAAAAAGGCAAGATAAATGAGTATAATTTAGAGACACGTACCTTAGAAATGGAGAAAAAGCAAATGGACTATTACTCAGTTGGCAAAGTAGACACCCACAGCAGCAGCTCCGACTAGTAGATGATAACTAAAGGGCGTTGGAGAATTTTAGGGGGCAATGATCGGTGGGAGGGAATGTGGAAGTTGAAAAGAGAGGGAAAATGAGAGGAATAATGAAGGAATGGGGTGAAACGAGGGGTTGGGGGGG
>NC_028645.1:15893731-15914494 GCF_001406875.1 Solanum pennellii | reverse complement strand
GACTTCTAAGCGAAAGAATTATTAATACATGCAAGACACTATTCTAGAATTGTTATTTTAGTTAGGGTTTATCTCATTATTTGCCCATGGTTCCCACAACCCTAGTTATGGAGTTTAGTTACTCATAGCCATAAACACAATATTCAGATATAGTAGATAAGAATTCATGTACTTACTTTAATGAGAAAGAGTAAAATCCAAAGTTTGCTCGATTAATCTCCAAAAATCACCAATAAGGAATTTTACAATCTAAGAGTCTAACAATACGGAGTCTAACTATCTGGTGTCTAACTATCTGGTGTCGAACTATCTGGTGTCTAACCTCAAAAACGAGGTTTTTTAACTATTTATAAAAAAACAAAAACCTAATTAAACAAGGATTCTAATTGCTGGAAATCTGCCAAAACGCGGTTGGGTTGACGGACCTCGCGACGGACTGTCGTGGTCACAACGGACCGTCATGGACTCCGTCGTCCCATACTTGTGCAATTTATTCTGCTGCTCTCTTCATTCCCCTCGACTGCACGTACTACGCACCGTCATAGGCACAACGGTCCGTCGAGGGTCTTCGTTCCAAAACACTTCAACTCTTGGAATCTGGGTACTGGGATCACTTCTCTGAACTTCATGACGAACCTGCAGGACGGACCGTCATAGCCACGACGGACCGTCACAAGCTTCGTAACCCCACACTTGGTCAGACTTCCCCATCTTCCTTCAGCAGCTTTACTACGCTGCCACCTACGGACCGTCACAAGCACGACGGACCGTCATAAGCTCCGTAGGTGGTCTCTTCTGCATTTCTTCGCTCAAAATCTCCGCATTCAGCTTTGGACAGATTTCCTGGAAAACAAAGAGAAACTTCTATAAAAATTAACACAAAAAGACTTTCGGACACACTAAACTTAAGGAAAAAGTATTAATTATACCGTGAAACCACGGTATATCACGCATCGCTAGGAAAATTTTTCCCCCACATTCTTAACTTCTCGCAGGCTGTTTATGTAGTCTGCTTGCCCATGTTAGGGTCCTTCTCAAAGACCCTTCAGGTAGTCCTTGGGTAGTCCATACAACACGTTTAGACCCTTTTTACTATATTTTACGTATTTGAAGTGTTTTTAATAGTTTTAGACTTTATTTGACCCTCCCAATGTTTAACCAAACATAGTGACGTCAACTGGTTCAATTTTGCTATTTTCCAGACGTCATGGACGTTTCTTGACGCATCGAATCTAAAATTTTCTAAATGGTTTATAAATATTATTTTAGGCTTAAAACCAGTGTTTCAAAATTTATTTCATCATATGAGTCTCTAGCTTAGGTCATAGACTTTCAGAGTGTTATAGGGGGTTTCCAGTCGAATTAATAACTTAAAATAACCAAAACAAGAGAAACTAATGGGAAATATGATTTTTCGGATATAACCAAAACATGAGATAAAATATACCGTAGGATAATTGCTATTGATAGTATATTGTTGTATAAATGTAACTAGGCTAGACATTAGTGGGGTGTATTCTCTCTAGAGAAACTTACCATGAATCAACTTGATTTCTCTCGAACACTCAGTTATAGCCTTTAAGCACATACTCTGCCTTATCCCAATCACTCTTTCGAGCTTAAAGTGTGGGAGACAAACTAGGATACACTCTCTCAAGGTCAACCCATGATTAGTCAATAAGTATGGGCAATCAATTTAGTAGTCTTAGTTTAAAAACCTTTCTCTCGAGCAAGCAAATATCACTAAGTTGAAATCATATTTGCAAATACAACCTCATTTAATTCAACCGCTACTACTAAATTAAATCAAATTTAAATAACAAATACACATACAATAAGTAACACCCAACAATAGACTTAACTTAGATCCACAAAATTACACCCCAAGAATTGGGTTTTATGTAGACATAGAGAAAATGATACAAAATTGATATAAGATCAACTGGGTCTGATATATATTCAATTTAATCGAGTCTAGGATGAAGAATTTTCAACACCCACTTTGAATTTCTTCAAGACTAGAATCTTTAAATCTATAAGGTTTGAAAAGCAAAGTATCCCAAAAGCTCTCATAATCGCAAAATAGAAGCTAAGTTTTAAAATTACTGTTCAAATCTACAAAATAAGATAATAACCTAAAATCATTGACAAGTATTTATAGTTTTCAAAAAGTTGTGTTGCGAAGGACAACTAAGTCCAGTCAGTCGGGACCACTGATCAACCCGACGATCCGCCCTTTGGTAAATTCATCACCTTCTAGTTTTATCTTTCATCATATTTGCTTTCTCTTACTTCGGTAGATGTAATATTTCTTTGGGGAACTATTCACTGATGGGACGATTGCTCCTTTACACCGTTTACCTGGTCTTTTTTCTGCATGTCTCAGCTCACTGGATCTTTAGGCAGCGGTAAGACCCTTTGTTGAATCGCCAATGGTTTTTGGCGATCCTAAGGTCTTCACTTCTTTGATGTTTCAAATGTGTTCGTTCTCTTTTGCTCGATTGTGTCCATACCTCTTTCCCAATGTCTATAGACCTGAAACTCAAGGTATTTTATCACTTTTAGAGACAAAATATTCATTTCAGGATACTAAACCTATCAAAAATAGTCATAAGCGCGTCTTAAATTTGTACTCATCAATGCCTTGTATGATGATCTTACTGTGAAACATGTGTGATGACACAAAAAAATTGCCCCGTCGTACTGCTGACCAAGTGATGAAATCTCTTGAAATGATCTTAGGCAATAATTTTAAAGAGTAAATTTTTTTTACACATTATCTTTTTTGTGGCCTACCTTGTGATGATTCCAGAAATCGGGCTATATTTTGATGGAAATTGCGTCCTCAAATTTCTATTTTATCTTTATATCTGATGAAAGATCTTCAGATTTAGGTATTTGAAGTTTGAAGGAAAGCATGGACACTATGTAACAAAAAGGGACAGAAAGGGTGAAAAGAACGAATATAGTAGAAGTCTGAGGATCACCGAGTCCACTTAGTGGATCCCTAGAGAGGCCTATATTGCCCTTTGTTCGAATGTGTGTATCCCTGAAGGAAAGGATCAAAGCGTCTAAAGAAATGAGCTTTTGGTGCATCACCGAATAGCTCCGTAAAGCAGTGCCATATCGCCCAATGGATAAGAGCACAACGATGCTAAAGGCTGTACAAGAAGGGGGTGAACTACAACAATGGAAAATCATTGATTCTGCCGGCGATTTCGACTAACGGAGCCGAATATTCCATTGTAATACATATTTGAAACACTATAAGTACTACTTAGAGTTGTAGTTTCAGGGGAGCCGAACATTATTATTATTTTCTTTCTAGAATATTTGCTTTTCATATTTTTAATCTAAGTTTTATAAGGTTTTGAAGACTTGGAAAAGAAGAGGCTTTCTTCTCTTTCAAATGTGAAGTGTGTTTGTTTGATTCTTCTTGTTTTTCCTAAATCTGGCTTATTTTCTCATACCCATTTAACTTAAAAATCATTAAACGTATAATTTCTATTTCTTGATGAGTTGGTAAACCCCCCATTCTTGGGGTGTGATTTAGAAAACATTGGTTAAGATTGTTGTTGGATCTTGCTTGCTGATAGAATAATTGTAGTTCAATGGTGATTTTGTCTAGTGGTTGTGGATGGATTTAACAAATATGTAGTTGCAATCACAAGTTAATCAAAATTCCTTCTCAAAAACTTTCGAATCTTCAAAAAAAAAAAACTCAAGATAGTGTCAATCAAGACAGACAAAACGTATAGATGTCATGCAATTCATACTTTAATGCAATACTCTTATCATGCACAAGCTTACTAAGAAATCATCAGCCTCAAGTCCAAGTAAGAATAAAATGACAAGGTAAAAAAATATCTACAACCTTAATACTCCATCACCATCCTCCACTTAGGGTAGACCCATTTAAGAGTAACTTAACCCAACCTTAAGAGGGTCTTAACTTAACACCCTTCATTTTCATCACATAAAAGTGATTACCACTTTAGAATGGATTATAGTAAGTCATCATAGGAACACCAAGGCATTATAAACCTTATCATCTATGCAAATAATCACAAAATTTTCAAGTTAAGTCATACTCTTCAACCACAGAAAGTTTTCAACAATACAATAGACACCAAGGTCATAAAACATTAAGGAAAAAAATTGAGAAGACTTACTATAGGGACTCTTCCTTCTCATTCTACTTTACAGTAAGGTGACTTCTAGGTCAATCAAACCCATATCATCGCCCTACAAGGAAAACATGCTACCATTGCTTCTAAGACCATGCCTATACAAAGACTTCAATCCATACAAGTCAATCATGAAGGATCACACATATAAACAAGGGCAACATTTGAAACATCATACATATATTTTAGGGAAACATGCTTCTTTACCATTTAACATATTCCATAAACATTTCAAGATCAAACCCTACCATTAGGCTACCATCATACACAATCATCTAGTAGCATACCATTAGAAAAAGAAACTCATTTTCACGAAAACAACTCCTAGCATGCTTTAACCATATTATGACATATAATTCCCAACATAACATGCTATTCACATAGATATCACATATATCCACAAGGGAAATCATATCAACATATCATTTCTAAATTCACCTTCACACATACTCATGAAATCATAAACCAAGATAAGAATCAAAATTCACCTTTTCTCCCTCAAAAATAGGGATACAATTTCATCGAAGCAATCACGTCTAAAAGACCATCGGACAAGAAAACATAAGAGAGAGATCTTATTGACTTAAGTTCTATGGCACGACATAAGAATTATGAAAGAGGGAAACTCTATCGTCCTATAGCCTCCAGTACGATTTGATGTGTCGCGACTCACCACCAATGATAAGTGACTCTACTAGACGTGACAATATGAAACTTTTAGAACGTAAAACTACTTTTATAAACCTGATGCTCTGATACCACATTTGTCACATCCGGGGAGAACCTCTTAGAAGTAACATAATGTACTTGACCTCTCAGAGGCATTATACAAGACCATAGTTATCATTCATAACATTGTCAAAGGTAAATTTAGAGGAATATTTTTTAAAACATTCTTAGCATATTATATGTTAGAACATTACTTCACATATATATAGAGTATAATCATACATAGTGTATAACTCTAGTCTCTTTTGCCATAATATACTCAACACCATAAGATTTCATTAAGGACACGACCCTTATAACATAATCATAAATGTAGACTTATAAGACATTAAACATAACTTGACGTTATGAAATCCTTGAATTTTAAGAATTCCTTTTTTCTTGAGCTTGGGAAACACCTATTAAGATCCTCAATCGTAGACATCCTTTTAAGCATTCTCAACCTACAATTTATGTTATAAGTAGAGAAGAATGGAGTTAGTACAAGAATGCACTAAGTATGACAATCGTGCAAAAACATGCATTTAAAAGGGAGATTTTCTTGAAATCATACTTCATGCCTTTTTGAGTAAATCTTCATAAAACCTTTATCCAATAGCATTTATACCATTCGTATACTTAATATAGACATATTCAAAGGCCAAATATCAAATAAGACCACAAATAGAATTTAAACCATATTTGAGGTCACTTTATAGTAAGCATTTGCTTCTTTACTGTAAGCATTTTTCCTTAAATAGTGAGCATCGTTTCTTTAACCTCTGAACCTCCCAAGTAACCCTCTAGTGATGCTTGGTACAATACATCACCTTAAAGCCACAAGGAATCATTCATACTACTTATATAGGCCAACACATACCATCATAGAAGTATAATACCTGAATGAAACATTTAGGCCAAGGCATAAGAATATCACAGCAAGCTACATCAATTTGCACATATAATACTTCATTTCATATTAATGCCGTATAATACCTTCATCATATATTCATTTAGACCAACATAGTGCATATAAGGACAAGATCCCATCATATAGATCTATTAGGACTCATACCATGCACTTCATCACAAAAAGTAGATAATTTGTACAACTTCATACAGAAGCAACATATACATAAACACATGCATTAGAACACCTTCCTAGGAATTCCATCAAGTGTCACTTGTGCAATGCATTGGTGAAGTCCCATACCCCCACCTACACAAAGCAACCACCCTTAGGTTGTCTTAGTTAGAGTATTTACGTTACTTCCGTTGTCATTTTTAATTTAGGGAAACTATAGCATTAACTCATAATAAGACCATGTGAGATAAACATGGAATTTGGTGTAATTCCCTCACACCAAAAGAGGGTATCTTAATTTCCAAGGTAAGATGTGAGTATCATGCTAGCATATTAGGTGATATCACTTGCTAGATCCAATGGGGGAAACATAGTTATGGAACTTTGAGGCATCATGGAAACATAAACTCTAACACCCTTTTAGGTTCATGAGGCTATCGACCTCGTGAGGTCTATGGTGACCTACCTTCCTATAATGGGAAGGGACACACCTCATCTTAAAGTTCACTCGGTGATAATTTAAGTTCCCTTTATTAAAAGCCTTTCATTACATTACATTATAAAACGTAGGCTTTAGGAGATTCACTCCCCATATGCTTAGTTCATAGATTATAGACGAGAAATCTTTTAATCAACCTATATCATGAGAGAAAACCTTTCACATGGACAAAACATATGTAAGCATCTATCCGGTTTAGGATATGCTTGAGCCCACCTTCTATTGACTATATCATCACACATGTGTATGTACATACTTGTGAGCAAACCTTTCACATAACACCTTTAGACCACACATGTTCATACTTTACTTCATTCATGCATAAGTGTACAAGTGTAAGTATATGAGCCATGCTTTAATATAGGCACATTTAGACACTAGGTATAATCATACATCATCATACCACATACTTCACATTATAGCATGTAAGAAACATTCATAGCATGTTCATATATTCACTTTCATGTACATAGAAACCAAACCTAGGAACTAACCTATCAAGGTACACACGTGCAATGCATAAACAAGGTCCCATAGTAGTGCACCTATCAAGTCATCCTAGTTAGATTGAATACATAACATACTTTACATACATTTACCTTTCATGCATAGTATATACATCTAGTGAATATGAGATCAATCTTTCATTAGACACTATAACCCTTTACTACAATGTAAGCATGCATAATATGTGAGTGTGTGCGTACATTGGTCAACATGATCACATAATCTCTATCAATAAAACCTTGAGGCATCCACCCTATTAAGACCAAAATGGACAACCAAGAATAGACCATACAACACAATTTAGCATTAGAGGAAAGAAGATCTTCACATTACATTCAAGACTCCTAACCTTATATATTTAGACATTCACATAGGGGTACATGGGTAGGGGTCATCTATCATTAACACTTTATTAATGGCAGCACATAAAAATGATATTTACATAACCATTTACATGCTCATGACAATAGTAACATAACCTAGATTTACAACAAAGTAGAAGACTAGATACAAGTTACACATAAGGTGATCATCATAACCACACATTCATATATTCATAAATTTTCATTCAAGGCCATGGACAACACATATATAATGACAATTAGGTAAACACCACCACCATAAGTGGACCATACCACAAAATGTCATACAAGGCTTCATCAACAATACTATATAGAGAAGTAGAGAAATAAAGCCATTCTTACCAAACCTTTAGCCTTTGGTCATCATTGACCATTACTACTCTTTCATCAACAATTCAAGTATAGGGAAGTAGCTAAATATTCTTTAATCATAAAAGAAACCATGTACAAGTCGTTGCAAGGTCATATTACAATCTAATACAATACATCACATGTATACTAGAAAGTAGAAGAACATTGATCTTTATCCCAATTCACATGCATTGATCATCAATAACAATTTATCAACAATATACATGTAGGGCAGTATCTAAAGATCATTACTCAAAAGAAATCAAGCTTCATCTACCCTAACATTTAGATCATATTATATACATTACAACATTCACTTTAAAGGCTAGAAGAACCTAAATCCATTCATACCAACACTTCTCTACTTCGATCATACAAGATTTATATGAACAATTTTTCCATAATATCCACCTAAGGTAGTATCTACAAGGATCTTTGCATAATCGAGATCCTACAACCATAATCATATAGTTAAGATCACAGTGAGCATACTATATTAGGAATCCATGAAAGATAAAATAACATAGGCTAATCAATACTTTATCAACCTTGATCACTTATATACAATTCATCAATGACATCCAAGTAAGTAGTAGATACAATTATTCCAACACAATCGTATCCCATATTCATGCATAATAGAGGCAAGATTATACTAAATGTCATACTTAACAATAATTAAGAAGTAGAGATAAATTTATTCAATCATCAATCCATATTGATCCAATATAACATAATTCATCATCAATACACGTAATAGGAAGTGGTTATCAATCAATTTAACATAATTGAATTCCTCATTCATGCAATACAATGGCAATGTTATAGTGATCACATAGAGGCTAGGCTAGTCATGATCAAATATTCATACGTTGATCCAATTGGATCATTCATCAACAATTCACCATCAACATAAATTATAAACTGTAATATAACTAATTCAACATAATCAAATCACAATTCAATCAATAAAAATCCATGTTCACAATGGCCATGCAAGGGCTAAATCAATTTTGGGAAGGACATGGGTTCATAATGCAATGGATTTAAATACACATTAAAATGAATAACTTAACATAAATTAATCATAGTTAAGCCTTTGAAAATGTTTTGAGAAAGAACCCAAGGCTAGATTGAAAAAGAAGAATTTTGATCATATTTTCTCTTTAAAAACTTTTAGATTAAATCTTCGAGTGAAAGGTTACTTAGATATGAAGGATCACAATAATTTTTTGTATAATAAAACCTCTAAAACATGATGAAGAATCCATAGAAATCCAGTGTCCAAGCTGTTCTTGAGCTTCACCTTCAATGGAGGTTCTAGTGAGAATATTTTTGGAGGGAAAGTCTATTATGAGTGAATTGGATTGGGAATGGGTTGATCACATTTTTGATCCCTTAAGTACACAAAAAAAAAAAAAGCAAACCTAGTAGCATCAGGTCAGGACGTGGGGTGAATTTCCCGTTCACCCCTTTAATGAAACAGTTGCTAGGCAGTAATTGCAGCCATTATCTACCCGGTAGGTGAATCAACGGGCCATCTGTGGCTTGACTCGATGGGTTCTTGGTCTTTTCTTTTTATAAGCCCTATACAGGATAAGTGATCATCAACAACACCCCCATTAATGGGCCATTTGTCAACAAACGGGGCGTCGTTTGGTTCAGTGTCTCTTGACAACCTCTGGGTCCTTCTTGTGGCCTTTTTGCGGGGCCCTTGGGAAGTCATACCTAGGTGTTTCCAACTTTAATATGTGATTTAACATGTTGTAGAACTTCCATGCAGTTTTCACCCAAATTGAGCACTTAAAACAGATCCAAACATGCATGGTACACTTTAGACACACATGAATGTCTCAAGGTCTAACTTTCGAATGTCTAAGACGTTCTTGGATGTTTGACCTCCAAACTTCATGAAACTCAATACACTGCCTATAAAAATCATTTTAATTATATAAGGACCTCATAAGATCATGACACATATATAATAACATAATAAAACACAAGTACCCTTAGGTGACTAGTCATCGAACGTCTTGGTCTTCCCTTGACGTTTGACTTCCAAATGACTTCAAATGACCAAAGCATACTTTAAATCTCTTTATAAAATGTTAAAAATATTATAGGAACAATTTAGGTTCTATACATCATAAATTATTTTGGGAGTCTTACAAGTTGGCTGCCCCCCATGATTTCAGACACCAAAAACATATGGATCGGTGTAGTATATTCAATTGAAAAGACTGACCTGGATATTGTTCCTAGGTTATGATTTGTATTCATCAATAGAACCATAAATTTATCACAAAACGAGTCTATTATGTGCCTCCCTAAGGTAGTTTTATTGGGTTGTACCATGTCCACACAACAAATTGACCATGGGACGGCTGATTTCACAAGAAATAGCCATGAGATCGAAGAAGAAGTTGACTTCTATACCCTTCCAAGTCTTAGTTACCGAGTTGTGCCAACAAGGTGGAGTACATCAGGACACTTCAAGGAACATTGAGTTCATCCCATCTTCGTCCATCAAGATCCGGCGAATAGAGGCAAAATAAAAATTAAAGGAAGCTGAAAGGAGGAGAGTATCTCCGGAAGATACTACCCTACAGATCGATCTAGATAAATTTCTAGCAGAGAAACCTTTACATACTCTAGCCTCTGACATTTTAGGTACATCTTCACATTTCTCTTCTTCACAGGTCCAAGGTACCATTTCTTCCTCCTAGGCAGCCAATCTTAGTCAGTCCATCAACTTGAAGATAGGGCAATTATCCCAATCCGTTCATGCACGAGCAACCCGACTTGAGCGATCTGTCTCAGGGGTTTGAATTCCTAGTATAAGTTATCCTCTTCTACCACTCAACAAATTCTCTTTTGTATAAGATGCCTTATAATGATCACAACACACAGTAAGGTGAAAACAATAATGTGATATACATGATTCCACAAGAGTTAGCAATGGTGGTCTTCCGTTGTGATTTATACACACCTATATTGATACTTTGTTATGTTCAAACTCTTATGTTATATATGTCATTGCATAACTTATTAAATAAATAGTGCTGTACCGGTGTCCCTCATCGAGGTTGCAGCATTTCATCTTGTTGGCACATGTATTCCAGCTAATAGACCTCCTCTATAAGAGCACACCAAAACTGGACTACCTTTGGTGACTCTAATTGATTTTGAGTTTTACTAAGTCCTTGCTAAATTAATTTTAGTATTTTATTGTACTTACGTGTAAGGCGGGGTCTATCGCGACCTACTCAAAGATTTTCTATCTTTTAGAGGCTTTGTAGACTTATTTATATGGTTTAGTTGCATCATAGAAAGTTTTGGCCTCAATGGCAAAGTGTTGTATATATGTTTCGGTTTCTTTATGTTGGCTCATATCGCTGCATCCAATGTGAGCTTGTCAGAAGATTGTTATAGTTAAACGCATAGTAAGAACATGTTAGATGTTGGTTCTCTCGATCCGTTAGGGTATTTAGTGGTTGTCCCTCTTAATGGTATTTGAGGCGTGATAAAAGTGGTATAAGAGCCGGTCACCCCATAGAGTGTATAAAACCGAGTCTTTGTAGAGTATTGCTTATGGATGTGTTGTGCACCACATTAATATACAGGAGGCTACAGGACATGTAAGAGTTGTCTATTTTCTTTCATTTTGTTGATCTTAAGATAGAACCAATGTTGTAACTTCTTATTTGTTTTATTATAAAAACGATTCTAGTTACAAGAAGTAAAAGTACATCTAAGCGAGTGAGTGTGCCTACTCAAGAAGGGACCATAGAAACACCACCTAGTAAAGCTGTTCAGAACGATGCTCAAGATGAATCTTTATCATAAACTTCCCCAACACCTCCGTCTCCAAAAGAACTAAGGAGGGAAGTTGAACGTAAAGAACCCCCTATTAACGCTATCGTTCAAGATTTGTGAATGCAATCCAATTATTGAATTGCATAGTTTCAAGCGATGGACAAAGGCAAGAAGGTCCAGTTGCAAGTACTAGTGGTGCAGATAGAAAAAGTAGACACGCGGATACATGATTTCCTTAATTTGGACCCTCCATCATTCAACATGTAAGATTCTAATGATGATCCAAATGGCTTTATAAATCAGGTCCAATGCACCATGGATGTTATGCATGTAAGTTGTCAAGAAGCACTCGAGTTAGAAGCATATAGATTAAAAGGTTTAGCTATAAAGTGGTATGAAGCATAGAAAAAATCTAGGGGAAAAGATTATCCTTAATATACATGGAAAATTTCAAAAAGGCATTTGTTGATAAGTTCATGCCATTAAAGATCCGAGAGGCTCGTACGGGTTAATTCTTAAATCTCCACTAAGCAAGTATGAGTGTGAGAAAGTAAAATATAAAATTTCATTCCTTGGACATATATTCTTCTTGTATAGAACATGCTATGGAAGATAGACTTTATCGATATGTGGATAGATTAATATCTACTTAGAGATTGTACCATTACTACGTTGAATACAAATATGGGTATAGAAGGATGCATGTTTTTGCACAAAACATTAAGAATCCAAGGCAAAGACGAAATATGCAAGAATAAAAAATAGGGCATTTCTAATAAGTCCAGATCCGTGAGGAATTTTACACTATTCAAAGGTGAGGTTATGCCTTGGTTCTTTAACAAACTGCCTAGGCCATAATCTTCCTACTCTAAAACTAGTGCCCGCAATAGGTTCAAGAGTCTAGAGGTAACAGTTTGGATGAAGAGGTAAAAGCCAAGGTTCACGAACAGAGGGTTACCAAGAGACGGGAAGTATGAGCTAATCAATACATCCTAGACAATCTTGTAAACAATTGGAAGAAATCATTTAGGTTCACGTTTGTTTGGGACAGATGGTTGTTTTTTTGTGTGGTACACAAGGTTATATGATGAGATATTTCCTTTATAGGGGTGTAGGTGGTGTTGCACAACCTACTAGATCAGTTGTTTAATCCTCATCATCAGCACCATTTTTTGGTAGGTGACAGGCACCTACGCATCATGGTAGAGGATCTAGTGGAGCAACTAATTCTTGTTGAGTTTAGAATAGCGCATATGCTCTATGGAATCGACCAAATTTGGAAGCCTTGCAAGATGTGGTTACATGTATATTGTCCATATTTTCACATAATGTATATGCATTAATTGACTTGGGGTCGACATTTTCATATGTTACTCCATTGATTATGGATAGTTCAAAAGAACACAAGAATTATTAGTTAAGCCATTTGAATTATCTACACTGATTGGTGAGTTTTTATACCTAGAAGGGTTTATTGTAATTGCATTTGAATTTTGTATGACCGTGATACATTGGATTATCTTATTGAGCTAGGAATGGTAGATTTTGATGATAAAATGGGTATGGATCAGTTATCTTCTAGTTATGCGACAATTTATTGTCTAACTAATATAGTGCATTTCTAGTTTCCAAAAGAGGCACTCCTCGAATGTAAAGGTAATATCATGATGCCAAAAGGTAAATTTATTTCATATCTTAAGGAAAATAAGATTATGTGCAAATGATATATATTTCATCTGGTTATAATGAAAAATATTGATCCAAAGCCACAAACTCTTCAAGTTATTCCCGTGGTAAATGAATTGCCCGATGTATTTCTCGAAGATCTTCCGGGTTTGCCTCCACAAAGAGAAGTAGAGTTTGTTATTGATGTGATTCCAGATACTCAACCTACCTCCATCCCTACATATAGAATGGCCAAGGCAGAATTACTTGAGTTGAAGAAGCAATTAAAATACTTATTAAAAAAAATGATACATAAGGCCTGTTATGTATTCACAGGGAGCACAAATTTAATTTGTTTGAAAGCGCGATGTCTCTTGAAGAACGTGTATTGACTACAAGCTATGGAATAAGGTAATGATTAAGAACAATTATCCTCTCGCTAGATTTAATGATTTCTTTAATCAGTAAGAAGGTGCTATGTGTTTTTCAAAGATCGGCTTGAGGTAGGGGTATTAGAAAGTAAGGGTTAAAGAGAAAGATACTCCCAAGATAGCTTTTCGGACACAGTAAGGTCATTTTGTGTTATTAATCATGTCATTTAGGCTAAAAAATGCACCATTGGCTTTTATGGATTCAATGAATAAGGTATTCAAGACATTTTTATATGTGCTCGTGATGGTATTTATAGATTACATTTTAATGTATTCAGGATAAGAAGAGGACTATGAGAATAACTTGCAGCAGGTTTTACGAATTCTTAATGATTGTAAGTTTCATGAGAAGTTCTCTATTTTCTTTTTATATGAGGCATTCTTAGGTTATATTGTATCTAATTAAAAAATGACGATTGATAACCAAGAGATAGAAGCGGTGAAAACTTGACAAAACGTACAACACCTTCAGAGGTTCGTAGTTTTCATGGATGGTAGGTTATAATAGAAGGTTAGTTAAAGTATTTTATTACATTTAAACACCCTTAAAATACATAACACACAAAGAAAATAAGTTTTGGAGTGATGCATATGAAAGAATCTTCCAAGTGTTGAAGAATAAGTTCACTTCTACACATGCATTGGTACTTCCAGAAGGAACGAAAGGGTATGCAGTGTATTTCTATGATTTGGGAGTGGGCTTAGGATGTTTATTGATGCAAAATGGAAAACTAATAACTGGTGAATCAAGGAAGTTGCGGCCACATGAGAAAAGTTATCCAACCCATGATCTAGAGCTAGAAGTAGTGTGCTTTCTTTGAAGATATAGCGCCACTACCTGTATGTAGTTCATCCTAACATATATAATTATACAAGATTTCACAATATATCTCTAAGTAGAAGACCAGAATTTGATGCAACAAAGGTGGCTTGAGTTATTAAAAGATTATGACATTGATATTTTCTCTCATCCTTGGAAAGAAAATGTGGTAGCGGATGCTTTATGTCGAAAGATGATTGCAAGCACTTATGCAATGTTCACGGGAAGACAAGAGATAACTAAAGATATTTGCCAACTATCTAGCTTAAGGTTTTGCCTTCTTTAATCTCCAAAAGAAGAGGTTATTGTGCAAAATGCAGCAGAATCCTCTTTAGCATTATAAGTGAAAGAGAAGAAGAACTATAATCCTATTCTATTACGACTTATGGAGAATGTACAATATGGTATGAAAAAGGAATTTTAGCTTACGCAAGAGGGACTACTTCAATGTCAAAGCATATTGTTTGTACCTAACGTATATAAATAATGTAAGAGGATTATGATGGAAGCATCTCATTCGAGATATTTTGTATAGCTGGGGTCAACTAAAATGTATTATGACTTAAAATAAATGTATTGATGGGGGACAGGAAGAAAAACAGCGGAATTCGTGGCTCAATGTCAAAATTATCGACATGTAAACATAGAGAACCAAAAGTACGAAGATTATATGAAGCTAATAGAACTTCCAAATTAGAAGTGGGACATGATCAACTCTGTTTGTTTAACTGTTTTGTCTCTCTCATTTCGTAAGTTTTACTGCAGATGGTAATACTAGACACACACACCAAAGAAGTGAACTTTTTGCCGGCAAAGACTACTTATACATCTCAAGAGTATGCAGGGTTGTATATTAAGGAGATATTTCGACTACATGGAGTGCCAATCTCTATAATATCTAATAGAGAATGTCAATTCGCTGCAAACAAATGGATGTAATTTCAGAAGAGTTAGGGAAGACAAGTAGATTTAAGTACATCCTTTCACCCTCAACTAGTAGATCAAGGAGAACCTACAATTGTAGAACTTGAGGATACGTCACAATCTTATATATTATACTTCAAAGGTAGCTTGGCTGATCTTTTTCCGGTTGTTGAGTTCACATACAACAATAGTTATCATTCAAGTATTAAAATAGCACCTTAGGAAGCTTTAAATGGTAGAAAATATAGATCCCCGATTGGCTGGTTCAAAACAAGTGAAATTCCCTTTTTTGGGCAAGACCATGTTCATCATGCTATGCAATATGTGAAAGTGAAACAACAACAGCTAGAAATAGCTCAAAGTCAACATATATCATATGTAGATATCTGAAGGACAAGACTAGAATTTTCCAAAGAGGATAGGGTGTTCTTGAAGGTCTCACCAGTGAAAGGGGTGTGAGGTTTTGTAAAAAGGGAAAGTTGAGTCCATTCTATATAGGTCCATATAACATTATTCAAAGAATTTGCCATGTTACGGATGATTTACACCTACCTCATGATTTTTAAACTGTTCATCAAGTGTTTCATTTGTAAATGCTTCGAAAGTGCATAGGTGACCCATCTCATTTTACTCTAATTGAAGATGTACATGTTACAAGAGATATCATGTTTGAAGAAGTACCAATTGATATTCTGGAAAGATAAGTTAGGAAATTATGAAATAAAGAAGTATCTTATGTAAAATGTATGATAGATGAACTAACAAGTAGAAGAAATTACATAGGACGCAGAAGAAGTAGTGAAATTGAAGTGTACTCTTCTCTTCTACACCAATGAGATAGATGAGAATGTTGAGTTGAGACGTTGACAAGTAAGTACAAGTCTATATGTTTAATGTGATCAATAGTAGTACTAACTTAGGCTTGAACTTGTTTGGGATGGATAAACATGCTAACATTCAAGGACGGACGTTTTAATGGGCGAATGATGTAATAGCCTGTATTATGCATATTTTTCTTCCATTCTTGTGATACTTCACATAGACTTATGTTATATGTGAGGGACAATGTTTATTGTATGATTAGAATATGTTTAAACTTGCTCGAAAGGTAATGTGATGCCTTGCATGTTTCAGCATGTGTACCATAAGATAACTCCAATGGGAGTATTTAAACATGAGATGGTAAAGTGTTAATTGAGCTTAATGTATATGTAACGACCCGAGAGTACCCCCTTGAATTTAGGGCATTCTCGAAATAGAACACGGCGTACTTGACCTCTCGGAGGTCTTGTACAAGCCCTTTTGACATCGTTCATTTCATATATGTGTGAAAAGTAGTGTGGCGTTTAAACTTTTAACAAAATAGTAATACTTCAAAATATCTCTTTAGATAAAAAAACATAATAAAAGGCTAAGTCTCGAAGTTGCCATCTTAGACATACAAATATATTGGGACACGACCCATACTTCAACAAATAGAAAATATCTAAGTTTATTGTAATACTTAAAATAAGGAAATAAACATCATGATGTCCTCGAATATAGTGAGGACATACCAACTTTTGCTTGAATAAAATGCTAAAACAAGCTTCACTTCGAGACACCTCTCAAATACCACCTACACCTTTACATCTAAAAAAAAAAGTATGGAATTAGTACATTCCAAGTACTAAGTATGGTGTGATGCATAAAATCATTATGAAAGGATATTTGTATTTAACATTCTCTTTTGAGTAAAACTCTCATATCATAAGTACAGAATTACACATAACACAAACACCACATGTATTACACAATATCACTTCAAAACACATTTGCATGAAACCCTCCTACCAAAGGTGATTCTAAGGTTCACTTCAGTGAGTTATGAAAGGACCTCCCATACAATCCTTTCACACACACCAAAGAGATCCTATAGACTACTAAGATAATATTATTCCCATTTCAATAATTAAACTCCTTACCTATAATTACTCTAAGACTCACCTAAGTTAGACATGAATAGACCGCCCATACACCATCTTCAAGCCTACCTAAGCAATCTTCAAAGCTAATCTAGATAAGTACCTTTTCATTAACATAAATTTACTTCAGACATTATGTCAATTATAACATTTAATAGACATTCTCCAATTAAGGACTTTCACATAATTGTCTTGGAGAAGACCTAGGGAGTCACATACTAACATAATCAAATCCTAGTCGTACAATGTCTAGATCGTAACACTCCGAAAGTCTAAGACGTGTTATAGACCGTAATATATATTTCAAAAGGCTTAGAAACTGTTTTAAGGTCAATTATGATGTATATGAGTCACTTAGAAGTCTATAAATCAAAACGTCAAGGAACGTCCATGACTTCCGGAAACTAGTTCAATGAGGTGTTAGTGTGCCTTAGCTTATTTGACAAAGTTTAAGAGACTTAAAATGATGAATTTTTTTAGAAGGGTGTATAACACGTATTAGAGTTTGTTCATAGCCGAAACGTCCGTGTACGACTCCCCAAGAAACAACATAGGGCCCATGTTGAGAACCCTTGCATTTGTGTCAAAGGCTCCCTAAGGCAGTGTCCATAAAAAACTTGCCACCAACATATCGTGGTCCAGTCGACGGGGCATCGATTGTGTATATCGATGAAAACTTAGAATATTTGGCAAAAACTGTAATTTAAGTAGTCTCTGACAAAAACTACGAATAAGGACGGAGGGTCCTGTGGTTGTCGATTGACAAATGCGGCGTGGACGCAGAGTCGTGTGTGAGGCACTGTTTTTGCTACACTATTTTAAGTGAGTTAAATTAATTAATTATGTGGTTAGATAATTAGATAGGGCTTAAGGGGGGTCTAATTAACTTTATTAAAAACCTATCTTAAGACCCTAACCTAATTAAACTAACCTAACCCTCATAATTTTTGAAACCCAAATTTGCTCTTCCTTCTATCTTCATTCTCTCCTCCATGTAGAAGAAAACCATAGAAGGTCAAGTTCAAGTAGTTTCTAGTAACGAAAAACTTAGTTTATCCATCAATATTCATCAAATATCAAGGTATGGGATTCCTTTTACCTTTGGGATCTCTTTCCCCAAAGGGTTCCTCCAAATTGATTTCAAAAAGTTGAGTTCTAAGTAGGTTTCCTTCCAATACGAAATTCATGTTGTGAATTGCTTTGTTTATGATATCTTTTGGATATTATGAGTATATTAACATGTATAATGGTTACATTATGCTAATTATTTATGCATTGTCCTAGTTTGTTGAAGATGACCTATTACCCTTAACATTAGGTTGTGATCTTTAATTGAATTGTATAGTATTGATTCGATTGGCTTGGTTAGTGTGTGAATTACTATTATATGATGTTATTATGATAATTATGAGTATATAGTGATATATTTTAATTTAATTATTCTAGTTCTTCAGTAGTTTACCGAGATGGTAAAGTAGACTATGAACTTGATCTAAGTCACTAATTCTAGGCTATCAATTAGTGATGGATTGTTGTATAATGATTCAATTTGCCTTTTATTATGTTGGCTACTATTATTTTATGTTATTGTACCATTTTTGGGTTACGTTGAATGTTGATGTTAAGACCTTGATGCTGACGTTGTGAAGGAAATTGAGTAAGTCTTGTGATCTCTATTCTTTACTTCAATTGAGGTTACTTGTGATTAAGTGATGATGTTGTATTGAACTATATATTATATAATGATTGATAGGGTTTGTGTTATGTTTAATTAAAATGCCTTAACTATGGTTATGATGGTGTTGGCTAAGATGTAAATTCTATAAGGATGGTGATAACTTACCAATGTGCCTTATATGAAGTGATACGTAAATGTGCTAAGCTGTAAAAAAAAATAATACTCGTGCGATTCTTGTTGATCAATGATGATGATGATTATACAAGGTGTAGACCCTATGACCTACATTAATCTATGACGATTAATAAATGTATTAAATATATTTCAAAAGGGACTTTAGCTTAGCATCTAGAGAACTAGAGTGAGGAGTGTCTTTTCCCACATAGGGGAGGTAGGATCACAAATGTACTGTTCAGACTGGACTATAATTCATATAGTATAAAGAGAGTCCCAACTATATATCCTAGTTCTTGAAATATGTTTCCCCCATAGAAATACTAGCTAGTGGATCCACATACTTTCAATGTTCATGTTTTGGAATTATTTTGGCAACTAGTCTGCCTTCCTTCGATGTAGGAATTTATGACACCAGATTCCACATTGGCTCATGCGGTCTATGTTAGTTAAGGCAAGATATTCCCAAAAGTAAAATAAAGAAATATAATGGTCTCTAACTAAGATAACTTTTGAGGTGTGACTTAGTCTAGATAGGGGTAGGTGACTCTACCTATACATTGCACTAGTTAGCCTTAAGGGAAGTCTTAGAAGGATGTTGTTATGTATGTACGTGCTTATAAATATAAATTATATGTATATGATGATCTTACATGTTTATGCTACCTTATGATGTTGAATTGAATTTGAATATATATTTGGTCTGTATTGCTAAAAGTATGATGATGATGTTTACTCTTAATGATATGCTATGTGAAGTTGGACAATGGTTATGGTTCTTGTTAGGTCTGCTTGATTGATTAAAATTTATGAGGCTTTGCTTAGTCATTGCATTAGTGAACTTAATAAGAGTTCACGATTAAAACTTCTTGCTTTGATTATGTTGAAATGAACTCTTATCCATGCTTGTTGACATTATAACTTGATGTTAAATTTGTCTTGACTGTATGTTCAAGTATGTTGATATACTTATTAACTTAACTAGACTTAGTATTGTTTGTCTGGTGGTGTATATTATCTTGACTTAATGAATGTGTCTTATTAATTGTGTGGTATTCTTGTATGTGCATAAAGGTTTTTTCAAAGGAAATTGCATACTTCAATGAAATGTCTCTTTTAAGCATGATCATATGTTGTTTTTGCATATGGTCTCAAACTTAGTACAAGTGATATTCTAACCCTATTTTCTCCCTTTTTCCCAACATTTTAGGTTCCGCTCATTGAAAGTCTTTAGAGACGACTTTGAAGGAAGACTTGAAATTCTCACTCATCCAAGTTGAGTAGGTCCTCACTTTCTAAGGGCAATGCCATTATTAAGCTATTACTAATTTTATAGTTATAAGACTTATAGTTCTTTCCTTTTCATTTGAGTATTAAAGATTGTATAGTGTATATTTGTATTTTATTGTATTGTTATACTTTTGTTTAGATTCTTATAAGATGAGACATCCGGTTTTAAGACTATGTTTTATCTTATATATATATATGTGTGTGTGTGTGTGTGTGTGTATGCACAAACACACATAGATAGATATCTCTCTCTCTCTCTCTCTCTGTGTATATATATATATATATATATATATATATATATAT